>NC_084728.1:7343450-7556520 GCF_033807575.1 Cydia pomonella
TAGATTTTAAGCGGACCCATGGCTCCCAATGTGGCAAAAATGCCGGGACAACGCGAGGAAGAAGATACCACGCAGACGAAGCCGTGGGTGCCTGCTAGTAGTCTGGACCCGGGTATGTCCTTAAACTACGTCCAAAAGAGAGGTGGGCACTGTGAATGTCATCTCGCTTTGTGTGGTAGGGCGCAGCGGATGTCACTCCAGATCTAGAGCAGAGCCCAACTGGGGAAGTACCTCCACCTTACAGAAAACCGCAGCCAAATAACACTGGACCCTACTCATAATGTTGTTTTCCTGTCGGTGAGTAAGATTACCAGAACTCAACGAGGATGCGGAGTGTTAGGGTCGCCAATGCGAACTCCTCTAGAGTTGCATACGTACAAAGGCTACGGAAACTGCTTACCATCAGGCAGGCCGTATGCTTATTTGCCACCGAGGTAGTATAAAAAGTATAGAATAAAGCTTCTCAAGTTTTTAACAAAATTAAACAAACAATATCACCCAGCAAATCATGACAAATGACGATCCAAGAGGCATTACGTCACCATAATGACGTCATTTCTTCTTATTTATGTCGCCCCATATTCCGTATTGTGTGAAAACGCTAATGGCTATTTTGGACATTATTCCCTTTTGATAAGGTTAGTAATCGCTTAGCATTTGGAAATGAAGTGAAAAATCTCAAGTACTTCGATACTTTGGCATTTATAATATTAGTAGGTATTTTACTAGCTACAAATCTTAAAGAAATCTACTTAATGTATAATGCGATCCAATGTACTTATATAAATTAAGATCGTACGTTACCATAATTATGTTCATTGTGAATAAACGATTTCATTCATTCATCAATTAAAAGAAAATAGTAGAATTGGAATTTCGATCAATGACATTATTTCAAAGATATAAATGAAGTGATTGATCGACGTGGGCTTTTTTAGGGTTCCGTACCCAAGGGTAAAACGGGATCCTATTACTAAGACTCCGCTGTCCGTCCGTCTGTCCGTCCGTGCGTCCGTCCGTGTGTCCGTGTGTCCGTCCGTCCGTCCGTCTGTCACCAGGCTGTATCTCATGAACCGTGATAGCTAGACAGTTGAAATTTTCACAGATGAGGTATTTCTGTTGCCGCTATAACAACAAATACTAAAAAGTACGGAAACCTCGGTGGGTGAGGCCGACTCGCACTTGTCCGGTTTTTTAAAATTGTTATTGTGGTTGTCGTTTTTCACAATTAATATTTTTTAAATATTATTTTTAGAACAATGAGATTACAGATAATGTTGAGTTAGACCAAGCTCAGTTGGCATCGATTTAGATAGCAGAATGTGGAAGTGTTATTGTAAACGTCATGATTTCATAGAAGTTTGACGTTTAAAATAACACCAGCACAGTCTATGCTATGCTATCAAAATCGCTGCTAACTTAGCTTGGTCTAACTGTATCAATTTATCCAAAAGTAAAGATTCTTTGACAATTTTTTTAGGGTTATATGTGCAGAAGAATATTTAATTTTGATGATGATGGATGACCAGAGCATTTTGCTTGAAAAAATATTGTAAGAAGGATTTACTTTTTTTGTAGAAAAAGTCGCGTCAATTTGCATAAAAACTATAAAATGTCCAAATACGAGTATAAACTCTATAATTAACACGAAAATACAAATAAAATGTTGTCACTACAGATTAAGATATCAAAACTCCAAAAACGCTGGCAACATCAAAAACTTGCACTTTTAATTACAAGGCAGTTGACAGATAATTTAAACTTCGAACAACCGTTGTCAATTTAAACAGGACCCTAATATTTAGACAATACCGTCGTGTTTACTATTTATGCTGTTCGAAAGCGCGTTCCATTTTTGAAATTAGAGGTTTTAATTAAAGAACGCGATATGATCGTTGTTTTTTTAAAGCCATTGTACTAAGGGTTTGTGCCGTATCGTGCCTATTGTGGTTTTTTGTTTAGTCAAAGGCATTTTTAGTGGTTATTTGTATACTGAGTATTTTTTATTTGCTTTTTATTATGTCAAGGCCTCTTATCCTCTAGCGAAGTGGTTCCCAAAGTTGACTGGGCTCCGACTCACATAAAAAACAGGAGGTTCCGTACTTTTTAGTATTTATTGTTATAGCGGCAGCAGATTACATAATATATGAAGAATTCATGACATACAGCCTGGTGACAGACAGACGGACGGACAGCGGCCTCAGTAATTGGGTCTCGTTTAATCCTAAAAACTGCCATTTGTGGGGCCCAACTCAAAATTTACATCATATTACTTTGGCCGACATATAGATATAATGCAACTTTCTCATCAGTTTTTGAACTATCAAGAAAGCCTTTACCAGTTGGTGTGGTGAAAATTAATTTATTATAGTTTAAAAATTTAATGACATTTTCTAATAGATGTGTAAGGTATAAAATATTCCTTACAAATATTTTTTCAAGGTATTTTGGGAAATTATACGTATCCATGATCTCGAAACTCCAAAAATGACGTTATGTTTAGCGTTAAAATGCGTGTTCAAGCCCACATTTTAAACATCTTAGCCTATTTTAAGCCGCCAGCTGCACGCCCTTTGTATATAATAAACAAAAAACTAACATACCCTTTTATTTGTTCGCAGAGCACGTGCAAACTGGAAGGCGAGAAGCGATCGAGTTGCGATCGAGGCAAAGATGTGGTCCTATTGCAATGAATAGAATGCCTGAATATAACCTATTTATATCACTGGGGGCCTACCGCGAAAACCGAAATCCGCAAATTGCGGGGATCTTTCTCTTTTACTCTCATTAAACGTAATTAGAGTGACAGAGAAAAATGCCCGCAATTGACGAACCTTGATGTTCGCGGTAGGCCCCCGGTAATATATGATCACGCGCCATGTTGCGGAATTTCATTGGAACTAAATTTTTCATACTAAACTGAACTGTCACCCTATACTTAGTCTGGTCATAAGTTCTGTCAAAAAGGTTTTGACTGATAAAAAAGCTATAGGTTAAGATTCCGTATTATTCATATATATGGGTATAGCTTATTAAATGCTGAATTACATAAATTATAATTAAAGGTAATTTGCTGTCTCAGTTTTGCATAATTCTATGTAATATTCAGAAAAATGTTATAAAAAGCATTTAAAAAATACTCGATCTGTTCGAGGTGATTTTGTTCCCTAGGTTTTTATTCTTCTTGTTTACATGGTTGAATCTTACTAAATAAATTCATAAATGAGACACACAAAGTCAAATAAATGAACATTTTAAATAATAATAAAATAAAATGATAAATTCAATTAAATGCAGCTCTGTTTTTTACAAATTCAATTGATCTATTACTCAGTAAAATTATTATTTTTATATTTTACTTGGGCGAAGTTGGGCACCGTCGTTGAAGTTTGGGTTCCCGACGGTAGATAATTTTGCCAACTCCTTTTCCTTTGGCATAACATTACAAGTTCATCAAACAATAGGTTACTTAAAAATATAACTTGGTCAAGCAAATCTTGTCAGTAGCAAAACGCGGCAAATTTGAAAAATCGCGGGTTAGCAACACTGTTTTAGAATAATTCCAAAATCGGGTGTCATCTGTGTTTTATCTGTGGAATGTGGATAGTGAATGACAGTCATCATATTTGTTTACATTCTGAATCGTTGCTAATTCAAGAGAAATTTCTCTGTCACTATTAAAAACCAATATATTAAATAAGCTTGTGCATGAACTTAAGCAAAATCAAGGTGCCTACAAAATACAATCGCGCTCGTTGATCGTAAATATTTGTAAAATTTGAGGTTATGATAATAACATGTTTTGGTTCGATGTACATTGCTGCTTTTCTTAGCGCAATACCAACGCAATACGTACTGCTTTTTGAGTGTTGCCCTACTTCACTTTGCTTTACATTGCTACTGACATACTTTGCTTGACAGACTATATCCATGTATCTATTTTACTGTACTACAAAGAGCCACCTATAATTATCGTAGTTAGTTGACAAGCCTACATCATTAGCGCGGGAGGGTGCGATTGCAATGGGAACACACCTTTGCCTACTTTCGAGAATTATTTGCGACTAGAAGAGAAACGTGAGTTATCAGTTACTTTTTAATTAGTTTATAATATTTTCCTACTCCTCTACTGTTATCTGTCATTTAAGCATTCATTAACACGAATATAAGAACATACATAAAAGGTTTCAAGAAAAGTCTATATTGTCTATTCCTCATAAAAGCTCTTGTGCTTTTAATCGCTATAACGTTACTGCGATTAATGGCCACCAACCTAACAAAACCAAAACGAATACAGTTTTAAACTAAGTGCATTGCTACCAACTTACAAAATATTCATTTGGTTGCATAGTAAAAATAATTACTTCATAAGTCAGAAACACGCATGTGACACCCGTAATATAGCAACACCCATAGACTACGAAGACCGCTTAGCGTTGCTTGTTAGTCTCCGTAGGCTACGGTGGCCAAAATTGAGAAAAAACTGTCCAAAAATTTAATTTAGCAAGTAGCAAGTACCAGGGCCTCATGAGTTACGAGAAGGTGTCGCCGACCGGCCGGGCGCGTAACAAGGTATGCTCGCGCGTCTTGGCTATATACTTTTGCTTTGTTTACCTAAATTAAGATTTATTTTTGTTGACTCGTAGGAAAAATATTGTATGCAACGTTGTATAAGTAGGTCAAAAAATGCTCGTGGCGTATTCCTTTACAATGTTCGCCTACGCCTTCGGCTCCGGCTCACATTGTAACTCACGCCACTCGCCTTCCTTCCACCCTTCTTATACAACTGTTGCATAAAATACTATTATGATAATCACCATATTTAATTACTTGCTTCATAAATATCACACCAAAGAATGACAAGCATTGACATATATCTAAGGACGGGCCTTACGGGCACTAAGAACGGTGCTAGTTCAGTGGTGTCACTCACGAATTCGACCCAATCGTGCAGTCTAACGCATCTAGTTGCGACCAATCGCGCGTGATGCGAACTTATCAACCAATAGCGTTCTGGCGTTAGACTGCACGATTGGCTCGAATTCGTGTGCGTGACACCGCTGTACTGGCCTCATTCTTATTGCCCGTAAGGTACTTAGGCGGCCGGTACACTTGTAAGTTTTACTTACGTAAGTAGGGACACAGCTATACTATAGAGTGAGAGATGAATATCATTATCTCATTCTAACAAATAGCTTTGTCCTTACTTACGTAAGTAAAACTTACAAGTGTATCTCAAGCCTTAGATATATGTAAATAATGACAAGTGGACATTTTTATTTCCACAACAGTGTCAAAGGAGATGTATGTATGTCCATTTAACACGCCCTACAGCCTAAACGGCTGGACGGTTATTGACTTATTAGGTGTCGTTGAGTTCGTCAGAATTCTGGTAGTGACATAGGTTATATAATTTTTAAAAATGGCAATGGCAAATGAAAAAAAAAGGGAGTTGTTTTTTTCTTACCATAGCAATATGGGTATCAAATGAAAGCTACTGAAAATACCATTTCAAGTATGTATATATCATATCTACAAATAAAACTAAAAAGTCTGATTAATTATTTTCAAGTCAGGTTTTTGTTCTTTTTTTGTTCAAATTGACTAAGTCCCACAATAAGCTCAATAAGGCTTGTGTTAAGGGTATTTAGATAACGATATATATAATATATTTTTTTTTATAAATACTTAACTACATAGAAAACACCCATGACTCAGGAACAAATATCCGTGCTCATCACACGAATAAATACCCTTAACCTGGATTTGAACCCGGGACCATCGGCTTCATAGGCAGGGTCACTACCCACTAGGCCAAACAGGTCGTCGAAAAATAGTTTTTTACAAGTTTTTATTTAACTTACACTGTTAGTATGTATGGGACAAATCTTGCAAGTTAAATTAGACCCACTTCCCGGTTTCCGATGAAGCTGCAAATTTGCATACATATGTAAGTCGGGTGACAATACAATATTATGGTACCATCAAGCTGATCTGATGATGGAGACATAGCCATTGGAACTCTGTGATAAAACAACGCAACCTAATTGTGTTTGGGGTTTTTAGAATTGTCTCGATGAGTATTAGTTGCCTGTGGACAAAAGTGCAGTCAGCGATAAAAAAACTTATGTATATAATAATTGTTTATTTTTTTCGTGTGTAGCTTACGGTACCATAAAGGTGTGACAGTATGATCCAATAATACAAAATACACACATCACAGTTCATGGAGGCCAGCAATGGCTATAATTGCGGAGGGGCTGAACCAATCCCGCGTTTATTGGCCGACAAAACAGGCATTTCCTGCGCGTGGATGTCGGGGGCCTAGAATAGGCATGTTAGGGTTATAATTTGTCTTCTCTGTACCGATTTCTAAAATATTTTTTTTTGTATACTTTTCGCACAGCCCAATACGAGTACCACGTTGCTATGGAACCATGGTGTTTGGGTTCAAATCCTGTTCCTGGAACTTATGAAACAAATGCCCATAATTTTAATATGACGCAAAAGAAACCGAAAAGGTCTTGGATGTTGATATCCATATAATATATCTACTATTCTACATATATTTGGGTATCCTTAGCTTATAGCCTTAAAATAAATTATTGTTTCTCTATTCAACATGTTTTATTAAATAAATTAGACATTCTAGACAACCAGGTCAATTTAAGTTTTTAGTTATTAGATCTGGTACCGTTGGCTCGTTGGGACGACATTCGGAAAATTGCGGGACACTTCTGGATGCGATTAGCTCAGGATCGGGACAAGTGGCGTACTGGAAGAGAGGCCTATGCTCAGCAGTGGGCGATAAGCTTATTTTTCAAAACTTACCATTTTCCAGTGTAAACATTTTCTATTCATAAACAATTGTCAAATCTAAAAAAACTTTCAATATCTTATGTCCCTATCCGTCATTTTCATATTTCTGTTTATTAGAAAGAGACAAAACAAATAAATAAATATTATGAGGACATACTTACACAATTTGACCAAGCTCAAGAAGGCTTGTGTTGTGGGTACTCAGACAACGATATATTATAAACAGTAGTCAAAGGCATTTTTAGTGGTTATTTGTATACTGAGTATTTTTTATTTGCTTTTTATTATGTCAAGGCCTCTTATCCTCTAGCGAAGTGGTTCCCAAAGTTGACTGGGCTCCGACTCACATAAAAAACAGGAGGTTCCGTACTTTTTAGTATTTATTGTTATAGCGGCAGCAGATTACATAATATATGAAGAATTCATGACATACAGCCTGGTGACAGACAGACGGACGGACAGCGGCCTCAGTAATTGGGTCTCGTTTAATCCTAAAAACTGCCATTTGTGGGGCCCAACTCAAAATTTACATCATATTACTTTGGCCGACATATAGATATAATGCAACTTTCTCATCAGTTTTTGAACTATCAAGAAAGCCTTTACCAGTTGGTGTGGTGAAAATTAATTTATTATAGTTTAAAAATTTAATGACATTTTCTAATAGATGTGTAAGGTATAAAATATTCCTTACAAATATTTTTTCAAGGTATTTTGGGAAATTATACGTATCCATGATCTCGAAACTCCAAAAATGACGTTATGTTTAGCGTTAAAATGCGTGTTCAAGCCCACATTTTAAACATCTTAGCCTATTTTAAGCCGCCAGCTGCACGCCCTTTGTATATAATAAACAAAAAACTAACATACCCTTTTATTTGTTCGCAGAGCACGTGCAAACTGGAAGGCGAGAAGCGATCGAGTTGCGATCGAGGCAAAGATGTGGTCCTATTGCAATGAATAGAATGCCTGAATATAACCTATTTATATCACTGGGGGCCTACCGCGAAAACCGAAATCCGCAAATTGCGGGGATCTTTCTCTTTTACTCTCATTAAACGTAATTAGAGTGACAGAGAAAAATGCCCGCAATTGACGAACCTTGATGTTCGCGGTAGGCCCCCGGTAATATATGATCACGCGCCATGTTGCGGAATTTCATTGGAACTAAATTTTTCATACTAAACTGAACTGTCACCCTATACTTAGTCTGGTCATAAGTTCTGTCAAAAAGGTTTTGACTGATAAAAAAGCTATAGGTTAAGATTCCGTATTATTCATATATATGGGTATAGCTTATTAAATGCTGAATTACATAAATTATAATTAAAGGTAATTTGCTGTCTCAGTTTTGCATAATTCTATGTAATATTCAGAAAAATGTTATAAAAAGCATTTAAAAAATACTCGATCTGTTCGAGGTGATTTTGTTCCCTAGGTTTTTATTCTTCTTGTTTACATGGTTGAATCTTACTAAATAAATTCATAAATGAGACACACAAAGTCAAATAAATGAACATTTTAAATAATAATAAAATAAAATGATAAATTCAATTAAATGCAGCTCTGTTTTTTACAAATTCAATTGATCTATTACTCAGTAAAATTATTATTTTTATATTTTACTTGGGCGAAGTTGGGCACCGTCGTTGAAGTTTGGGTTCCCGACGGTAGATAATTTTGCCAACTCCTTTTCCTTTGGCATAACATTACAAGTTCATCAAACAATAGGTTACTTAAAAATATAACTTGGTCAAGCAAATCTTGTCAGTAGCAAAACGCGGCAAATTTGAAAAATCGCGGGTTAGCAACACTGTTTTAGAATAATTCCAAAATCGGGTGTCATCTGTGTTTTATCTGTGGAATGTGGATAGTGAATGACAGTCATCATATTTGTTTACATTCTGAATCGTTGCTAATTCAAGAGAAATTTCTCTGTCACTATTAAAAACCAATATATTAAATAAGCTTGTGCATGAACTTAAGCAAAATCAAGGTGCCTACAAAATACAATCGCGCTCGTTGATCGTAAATATTTGTAAAATTTGAGGTTATGATAATAACATGTTTTGGTTCGATGTACATTGCTGCTTTTCTTAGCGCAATACCAACGCAATACGTACTGCTTTTTGAGTGTTGCCCTACTTCACTTTGCTTTACATTGCTACTGACATACTTTGCTTGACAGACTATATCCATGTATCTATTTTACTGTACTACAAAGAGCCACCTATAATTATCGTAGTTAGTTGACAAGCCTACATCATTAGCGCGGGAGGGTGCGATTGCAATGGGAACACACCTTTGCCTACTTTCGAGAATTATTTGCGACTAGAAGAGAAACGTGAGTTATCAGTTACTTTTTAATTAGTTTATAATATTTTCCTACTCCTCTACTGTTATCTGTCATTTAAGCATTCATTAACACGAATATAAGAACATACATAAAAGGTTTCAAGAAAAGTCTATATTGTCTATTCCTCATAAAAGCTCTTGTGCTTTTAATCGCTATAACGTTACTGCGATTAATGGCCACCAACCTAACAAAACCAAAACGAATACAGTTTTAAACTAAGTGCATTGCTACCAACTTACAAAATATTCATTTGGTTGCATAGTAAAAATAATTACTTCATAAGTCAGAAACACGCATGTGACACCCGTAATATAGCAACACCCATAGACTACGAAGACCGCTTAGCGTTGCTTGTTAGTCTCCGTAGGCTACGGTGGCCAAAATTGAGAAAAAACTGTCCAAAAATTTAATTTAGCAAGTAGCAAGTACCAGGGCCTCATGAGTTACGAGAAGGTGTCGCCGACCGGCCGGGCGCGTAACAAGGTATGCTCGCGCGTCTTGGCTATATACTTTTGCTTTGTTTACCTAAATTAAGATTTATTTTTGTTGACTCGTAGGAAAAATATTGTATGCAACGTTGTATAAGTAGGTCAAAAAATGCTCGTGGCGTATTCCTTTACAATGTTCGCCTACGCCTTCGGCTCCGGCTCACATTGTAACTCACGCCACTCGCCTTCCTTCCACCCTTCTTATACAACTGTTGCATAAAATACTATTATGATAATCACCATATTTAATTACTTGCTTCATAAATATCACACCAAAGAATGACAAGCATTGACATATATCTAAGGACGGGCCTTACGGGCACTAAGAACGGTGCTAGTTCAGTGGTGTCACTCACGAATTCGACCCAATCGTGCAGTCTAACGCATCTAGTTGCGACCAATCGCGCGTGATGCGAACTTATCAACCAATAGCGTTCTGGCGTTAGACTGCACGATTGGCTCGAATTCGTGTGCGTGACACCGCTGTACTGGCCTCATTCTTATTGCCCGTAAGGTACTTAGGCGGCCGGTACACTTGTAAGTTTTACTTACGTAAGTAGGGACACAGCTATACTATAGAGTGAGAGATGAATATCATTATCTCATTCTAACAAATAGCTTTGTCCTTACTTACGTAAGTAAAACTTACAAGTGTATCTCAAGCCTTAGATATATGTAAATAATGACAAGTGGACATTTTTATTTCCACAACAGTGTCAAAGGAGATGTATGTATGTCCATTTAACACGCCCTACAGCCTAAACGGCTGGACGGTTATTGACTTATTAGGTGTCGTTGAGTTCGTCAGAATTCTGGTAGTGACATAGGTTATATAATTTTTAAAAATGGCAATGGCAAATGAAAAAAAAAGGGAGTTGTTTTTTTCTTACCATAGCAATATGGGTATCAAATGAAAGCTACTGAAAATACCATTTCAAGTATGTATATATCATATCTACAAATAAAACTAAAAAGTCTGATTAATTATTTTCAAGTCAGGTTTTTGTTCTTTTTTTGTTCAAATTGACTAAGTCCCACAATAAGCTCAATAAGGCTTGTGTTAAGGGTATTTAGATAACGATATATATAATATATTTTTTTTTATAAATACTTAACTACATAGAAAACACCCATGACTCAGGAACAAATATCCGTGCTCATCACACGAATAAATACCCTTAACCTGGATTTGAACCCGGGACCATCGGCTTCATAGGCAGGGTCACTACCCACTAGGCCAAACAGGTCGTCGAAAAATAGTTTTTTACAAGTTTTTATTTAACTTACACTGTTAGTATGTATGGGACAAATCTTGCAAGTTAAATTAGACCCACTTCCCGGTTTCCGATGAAGCTGCAAATTTGCATACATATGTAAGTCGGGTGACAATACAATATTATGGTACCATCAAGCTGATCTGATGATGGAGACATAGCCATTGGAACTCTGTGATAAAACAACGCAACCTAATTGTGTTTGGGGTTTTTAGAATTGTCTCGATGAGTATTAGTTGCCTGTGGACAAAAGTGCAGTCAGCGATAAAAAAACTTATGTATATAATAATTGTTTATTTTTTTCGTGTGTAGCTTACGGTACCATAAAGGTGTGACAGTATGATCCAATAATACAAAATACACACATCACAGTTCATGGAGGCCAGCAATGGCTATAATTGCGGAGGGGCTGAACCAATCCCGCGTTTATTGGCCGACAAAACAGGCATTTCCTGCGCGTGGATGTCGGGGGCCTAGAATAGGCATGTTAGGGTTATAATTTGTCTTCTCTGTACCGATTTCTAAAATATTTTTTTTTGTATACTTTTCGCACAGCCCAATACGAGTACCACGTTGCTATGGAACCATGGTGTTTGGGTTCAAATCCTGTTCCTGGAACTTATGAAACAAATGCCCATAATTTTAATATGACGCAAAAGAAACCGAAAAGGTCTTGGATGTTGATATCCATATAATATATCTACTATTCTACATATATTTGGGTATCCTTAGCTTATAGCCTTAAAATAAATTATTGTTTCTCTATTCAACATGTTTTATTAAATAAATTAGACATTCTAGACAACCAGGTCAATTTAAGTTTTTAGTTATTAGATCTGGTACCGTTGGCTCGTTGGGACGACATTCGGAAAATTGCGGGACACTTCTGGATGCGATTAGCTCAGGATCGGGACAAGTGGCGTACTGGAAGAGAGGCCTATGCTCAGCAGTGGGCGATAAGCTTATTTTTCAAAACTTACCATTTTCCAGTGTAAACATTTTCTATTCATAAACAATTGTCAAATCTAAAAAAACTTTCAATATCTTATGTCCCTATCCGTCATTTTCATATTTCTGTTTATTAGAAAGAGACAAAACAAATAAATAAATATTATGAGGACATACTTACACAATTTGACCAAGCTCAAGAAGGCTTGTGTTGTGGGTACTCAGACAACGATATATTATAAACAAATACTTAACGCAGTCACTGGCAACGTTTTCGTAGCGCTAAACGCGTAGCCGAACCTAGCGTTTTCCCGCTTTGTAGAGGAAAGTGACTACGAACAGAACGCCCGCCGAGTGCGTTCTCGGCACTCAATGTGTTAAATACAGAAAACATCCATGACTCACGAACAAATACAAAAAGAAATAATATTTAACAGTTGTTTTTAAAAGGTTGCTAAGTTTTACGAGGGTTTATTTTTATTGGGTTTATTGAATTAAATTGTCACTTCCATTGCTATATTGGGC
Source organism: Cydia pomonella (assembly GCF_033807575.1). Lineage (NCBI taxonomy): Eukaryota > Metazoa > Arthropoda > Insecta > Lepidoptera > Tortricidae > Cydia > Cydia pomonella. The sequence goes on from NC_084728.1 coordinate 7,355,861, forward strand.
GTGGAACAGTAGGGTCAAGGGTGTGATGACCTCACGTCAAATGGACTCGCCCTTATCATTGCACATTGTTTTACCGCTAGGGCATAATAATACATTGTGTAAAGGGCGGCAAATAAGAGTTTACGAACGAGTGTGAATTGAAGCCCGAAGCCTAAGGCGAGAGCGAAATTATCACGAGTTCGGAATAATTTCGCGCTTATTATTTAATTTCACCGCCGGTAGCACAATCAATCAATCAATATAATTTATTGCAAGAACATAGTTAAATTACATGAGGTGATAACATTAAAAAAAGTGTCTTATGTTCTACCAGCGAAGGCATGCAATATTTAACAATAGTTATTTACAAGTCAAAACAATAGGTAACAATTTTATAGTAATAATTCTTTGCAATTAGATATTTGGTACATTTGCTAAATAGTCCTTTACTGAGTAAAAACATTTGTCTAGTAGCCATTCCGTAAGTGTTTTCTTAAAGCGGTTTGTAGGACATTCTAAGAAACATTTAGGCAGCTGGTTATAAATTTGGATAGCCATACAAAACGAGTTGTTTTTGTGAAGCTTGACTCTAGAACTCGGCAAGAATAATTTGTCTTTATTTCTAGTAGATCTTCGATAGAAAATACTTTGCTTTTCAAAAAATTCACACACAATGTTTTTCTTCACATTTGTGAAAAAAAGCTTCTGCCTGCTTTTGGACGTACAGTCAACGTCAAATACTTTGTAGCAACCAAAGTAGCCAAATAGTTCGGTACACCATATATTTAGTATGGTGTACCGAACTATTTGGCCACTTTGACTGCTACAAAGTATTTGACGCTGACTGTACATTACAGCGTTATGTATGGGACGTATGTTTTAAATTGACACTAGTTGCGAATTACCTATTCGCACATGTATTATACACGTTTACACCACGTTTTACAGTATATATGGTTCTTTAATTTTTTTTCATAGTTACGTATGTGCTAATTATCGCACTAGGGCGGTAAAGTAGTACCATTTTTTTATACCACGACGGTGGCAAACAAGCATGCGGACTGAAGGTAAGCAGCCACCGTTGCTTATGGACGCCTGCAACCATATGTACTGTAAAGGCTATTTACATTATAATACTATTGAAAATAACATAAAAACCACTTTATTTTTATTCATAGCAGTTTTTTGGCACTACTATACTAACCAGCAGTGGCAGCATGGTTCCATTTTTATCACTTGTCACTATGCCTGTCACTTTCGCACTTACATACTTGTTAGAGCGTGACAGGCATGAATGATAAAGAGCCGACCATCTTAGTTCAACAGAAATCGATTATACAAAGATAACAGGATAACACTAAACTCCAATCCGTCCGTCCGTCCATCCATCCTGATGAGTCACCCGCCCCCAATCTTTTAAAATGCGGGCCCATATGCTGCAGGGGTAGCTTAAGGGGCCGCACGACTAATTGATTATTTCCATTTTACATTGAGATTCACACGAAATTCGCTATGGGTGATAAAATGCGTGTTTATAAATGTTACCAATGCCAAGACAATGGACATTCGGCAGTCAACTTAATACGACTTGTTTTGCAGGTTACTTAATTACCAATACAACGATTTAAATAAATAAATATTATAGGAAATTATTACACAAATTGACTAAGTCCCACAGTGAGCTCAATGAGGCTTGTGTTTTGGGTACTTAGATAACGAAAAATATAATATAATAAATCCTATTTATAAATAAATATTATAGGATATTATTACACAAATTGACTAAGTCCCACAGTAAGCTCAATAAGGCTTGTGTTGAGGGTACTTGGACAACGATATATGTAATATATAAATATTTATAAATACTTAAATACATAGAAAACACCCATGACTCAGGAACAAATATCCATGCTCATCACACGAATAAATGCCCTTACCAGAATTTGAACCCGGGACCATCGGCTTCATAGGTAGGGTCACTACCCACTAGGCCAGACGGGTCGTAAAATGCTTAAATACATAGAAAACACCCATGACTCAGGAACAAATAAATAAATGTCCTTACCAGGATTTGAACCCGGGACCATCGGCTTCATAGGCGGGGTCACTAATGTACCAGAGTCGTTAACTTTGATCGTCTTGTGACCACAGAAGTGGCCATTTTCTAAAATGTGTTGGACGCAATTGGATAGTACAGGCAAAAGCGGGTGATTTTTGAAATATAATACCTAGGGCAATAAAGTAAGAAATGAGGCTTTCTTATTTACCGGAGCCGGAAAACTGCACCTTCGTTGCAGCGGGCCGAAAACTAACGCTTTCGGGCCGGAGGGTAGAAAGTTTTGAAAATGCAAAAGTTGCGCACCCCCTTAAATGCCACCCTCGCATCCATTTACATTAATGCACATTCCTGCTACACAATATCGATAATTGAACTTATTCGTGGTCATGTCGACCAAATATCGACCTTATTTTATACTGCATACGGTATACGAATGGTCAATTAGAAATCATATGTGCTCGTACTCGACTCTTAAAGCCACACGAACCTTGCCTTCGAAAAACTATTGAAATTACGCTCTAATTTTAAAAAATAGCATAAGTATGTAATAGATAATTCGTTATAAAAAAAAATGTGCCCTTTCATTTGTTTTCCCCCCCCCCCCCCCCCCCTCTCAAATCTGGCCACCATGTTGAAAATTTATTTGTTGACGATACATGTCCGTCATACATAACCACATACACATAATATAACTAACAATAATTAACATAATATGTCTACGTCTAATAAGATAATAATATGTAGTCGCGTTTATGTGGCGCTATGCCGTCTTTAATGTAACTTACAAGCACAAATGTTGTATCTCACTTTTTTTTTTATTATATTTATATTAATACAACCCGGCAGCTTGAACATGTCACGCTCGCTTAAAAGTCTTTACTTACGGTGGCGTCGTTGATCGGGTCGCCACTTTCCCGAATGAAGGTTGAGGGAGGCGATGGCTGAGATACACGTCATACTCGTGAACGGGTGCTGTTTGTGGAGACCGGTCTGTTTAAGCTTACACGGGGTACAGGTTATGTTAAAGTATGTAACTTTACTTTTGAGTGACATTAACGTGAGACACTTCATTCGGTTCTTGTCTGTTTTAATTTTTTTGTCTTTTAATTATTTATATAAGAATTCAAGCCTTGGCGACCCTCTACATCTCTAAGGATAATTTAATATATATTTTTATATTTTATCTCTGACACGTAGAGACTTATACATCTCTAAAGAATTTTAGTATTTTATGGTTTTATTTTTTTATCATAGTTTTTTTTTGTGTAATTTGACATTTAGAGACAGTATACATCTCTAATAAAGTATTTATTATTTCATAGATTCGATATTTGTAATTGTTTTTTTTTAATTTATTGTTTGTAAAAATGGACATGTAAAAGTGCCCCTGTGGCCTATTTGCTGAATAAATGTTTGATATTTGATAAGGGTTCCGTTTTTTTTCTTTTGAGGTATGGAACCCTATAAACTTTTGCGGAACGTTTTTTCAAAAATAGCGAGTTTTTGAGAGGAGCGTAACAAACAATCTTCTAACAACTCTGCTCGAATCTGGAACAGAGTTTTTATTTTAAGTTAAATAATATATGTGGTCTATATTTATTTATTTATACTTTGGTGGATAATCTCCTATGTCATAAAAACGATCGATTGCCATCCCATTAAAATCGGTGCGTTAATTTCATGACTAAGTACTAAATTTCTTCTTCTAATCGACTATAAACAGATTTACAGAGAATATCAGTTTAGTACTAAACCCAAGTAATATAATGCAATAACCGGCTGGCTCAAATGCTAAAAATAAAAATGGCGGCGCGAAAATGTCACGAACTTTCCAATTTAATATTTCGTGTCATTAAAAATTTCCGCAACCCTTCGCGCCTGTCACAGCGGAGGTAAATACAGTAGGCTTCATTCGATTGCTTAAAAAAGGAAAGTTCATTTGGGCTCAGTATATATAAGCGTAGATATATTCAGTTCATTCATTTCTTGACGACCGGTCTGGCCTAGTGGGTAGTGACCTAGTGACCCTGTCTATGAAGCCGATGGTCCCAGGTTCAAATTCTGGTAAGGGCATTTATTCGTGTGATACTTGTTCCTGAGTCATGGGCGTTGTCGATCTGTGAAAGATTGTCCCCAAATAGAAAAATAAGATTATAATGTTATATTATGACATGACAAACATGAATTTACTTACTGTATTCCTTTGGGTTCACACAATACGCTAATAACAACAACTAGTATAACAACGCATTTAGGATGCTACTGCGGCTTCCACGTAGGGTTGCCATCTCTAAAATTTGGAAACCAGGACAAGACGCGTGAAAACCCCGGATTTTAGAGTCCAGAACCCGGATATGTTAACAGGTTTTTTTATACAAGTTGTGCGTGTGTCGCGGGCGGTTTAAGACTGAATTTTTAAACCCGGACTACAAATGAAACCCCCCCCCACCGGACGCTCCTCGGATGCCCTCTAAACTAGGACAAATTCGGGGAAACCCGGACGGATGGCAACCCTACTTCCACGATACTGCAGCGCTTTGATTTCTGATACGCGGAGAGATAGCTTCGACGCTATCTGGCCTCAAATATATACTTTTTGTATATCTTTGTGTGTCTTTGTATATCGCGCAAGAAAACGGCCTTATGTCCTTTAATGTGGCAACTGTGTTAAAGGAAAAAATCTATGTTTATTATTAAGTACTAACATAGGCTAGGAACAACTAACATTGCATGGACCATTTGTTGTCTTTAATAGAATAATAATAAACAAATAAATACCTACCTACATTAGTATTGTCAACGTGATCGACCTACTGTAGTTGTCTGTTTCCTATGCGGCACGATCGTTTCAGATTCCTCCGTTAAATTGTATTATAATAGTCCCCCGATTTAAAGCTTCACCAACTTCAAAATGGCGCGCATTCTTATGCATTTTGAAAGTCAAATTATAATGCTACCCACTTAATACGATCACCTTTACTACGATTTCCCGCGCTTTATACGCCGTTTTACACTGGCTGCAACTGGTTTTACACTGACTGCAACTGGTTTTACACTGGCTGCAACTGGTTTTACACTGACTGCAACTGGTTTTACACTGGCTGCAACTGGTTTTCATCATCAATTTTATTAATATCCTTATTAGTAAGTAAATATTTTTTACTACACCACATACAAAACAAATTCAAACAAGATTCACAATATAAATAAAGGTAGCAACAGGCGATCTTATCGCTGTAAGCGATCTCTCTCTGTCTCAGGGTAGCTGTCGCGAACGTATTGCGAACCAGCTAATATTTGCCAACGTCATGGAGTAGATGGCGCTAGTAGTCACGTTTATCTTAAGTAACCGCTTCTAGGTTATTGGGATTTTTTGAGGGAAGTTGAGAGGGTAGATGAGAACGACAGTAGGAAAAAGGAGGTTGTGTGCGAACAGATCGACGCGGCAGTGATATTTGCTTTTAGATCAAGTCAAGAACGTTCTTATGGTGTTATTAGAATAATGATGTGTCTCTAGTATATTGTGACCAACGTTATCAGTACTCAGAGTGAACAGTGATCCAGTGAGGCTAATATGAACTTAAGGTAAACTTTGTGTGAGGAATGGGGTCGCTATAAGGGGAGGTTTGGAGGCGACTATTAAGCTCAAGAAACCAGGTGGATAATCATGTGATACTCATGTTATATGTAGGTAATAAAGTCGGACACCAGCACAACTCATATCGTCATCTCACTAACATCCAGGCCTCGTATAGGTATGTAGTACATTTACATATCGCTTTCCAGTATCCGTAAAACCATTAGCTCATTCGATAGGTTAATAAGTATGGTGAGCTTGACGACATGGTGGAGCATGCTGGGAATTTTTATTCATATGCACTGTTATCATCATCAAAAGTAACATATGTTTATCTCTAACATATGAAAAGTCAATTTATTTACGCGCGTACAACTAAAGAGCTACAATATTTGGTTTATTTAATTCAATTTAATGTTTTATTTCAACCATGAAGCCCATATTTATATTATTTCTACCAAAAAGGTATTCAGCAGGCGAATGTTAGTGGTTCACCTGAGCACATAGGCAATTGAGTGAGTACCTACATACATTTTAACTGAACATTCTTGCTCTTTGATATACAAGAGATTGCAAGTGTCAGTAGGTATCATAATATAGTTTATAAAAAGCAGATATATAAATACATACTTTCACGATTATTAATATTTTGCGACAAAGGGTAGTCTGAATTAAAAAGCTCTCTTTAATCTTTGAAAACAGTGTGTTTATTAGCCCTATAGCAGCTATAAGCAGTGGAATGGAATGGAATTTCATGTTATGGTTTTGAATGATATAAATATTTAAATTTTTATGTTTTAGAACCAGTATTTGACAATAATTGATGTGATAAAAATGTTTATGTTTTACCAGAGCAGCAAAGTTTGTTTTCAACTCACGTGCCTTGAAACACTCGCAACGCTCAAGATTTTACTTTTACGCTCATGATTATATGTGACGTTACTAAACAGATTCAACATTTCTATGTTAAAAGAATGAGAGAGTGGCAAAGATTGTCACATCAGAAAATATAGTTATCTCTACTGAATAATAAAAGGTAATCAGTAATCATTTATGAATCAGGTAAGTCTCAGTAAACATTCGTAATTCGTGTTTACTATAAATCCTATAAAACAAGTATTTATCATCAGTTTTTAAACACTGACTTAGTAACATTTTACCTTCAACAAGAGCCTTAGAACTCTTAAGTCTCACATTTCATTATATTGAAACCAAGTACCTAACTACATATTTCATTAAACATGTCGAAAATAATAAAAGGTGAAAGGACATTCAACTCAAATTTTAACGCCCAAAGCGGTAGAAATTTTTCAATTATCGGTGAAGTGTCAGCAATTATCCAATTGTTCTCTTAAATGTCTAATGAATGGTGCCATTACCATACCTGCTCATACCTAACAGGTCAAACTGCTCAAACCTAAGTTTAAGTTAAACAAGAGGTTTAACTATAATCTATATTTAGGTACCTATACGTTATGTTAATTTTGATATTTATATTTGATTATGTAGGGGACAAGGTACTTTACCTACGTGTTTAGATTTAGTTGCCTGACCAATCTTTGATATAAATTAAATAAAATCATGCACTAATAAACATTTACGACATTTTGAATAAAAATTTGCTGGTCAATTTTTGTTGTGACCCAGGATACATCCTTTCAAACAGCGACTTTATCACAGATTCAAATCATGCTGTTGATCAACAATTCATTAACAAAATAATTAACATTTTAATATTAAAATAATAAGAATCAAAATCTCACATTCATTGTTCTGTTTGGCGGAATAGTTTTTATAGTTAATAGTATCAAATTTAAAGTTTATTTATCATGCGGATAGTTGATATAATGCCGTGCGGACTGTTGTTGCTTACAAACCAGTTTAGGTCTGACCTCCGATTTGGTATATTTTCTGTAACTTCGGGATCTAGTTATATTTGTGTTTATAATATTTTGTGAAAAGGACCATAATCTCTTATGAATGATGCTTTTGTATAACACGCATTGCTTGCAGAATATCCGCTTTATCACAAATTATCAGCTCAGCCCTGATTTGACTCGTCGTGTGAGCAAGTGTGCGTGGTGTATGGAAACAATTTATACTGCGTGTCTTTTTAGAAAACGAATGTATCATGTTTAACGTATTAGGTAGGAACCAGATTTAACATTCGTTCGTTATACTTATATGATCCATAAATATTCTCTTAGAATGAAACAAAATTTATTTTATCAAGATTAATAAAATAATACAGTACAAATATTCTTTGTTGCTCACCAATATAAAAACGAAAATAACATACAGATTAAGCACATAACTCAAACTATGGTGCACAACAAGCGGTCTTATCGCTGAAGAGCGATATCTTCCAAACAACCAAACTAGGCTTATAATCGTATGTTTTGCGCATCCATATCTTCACTAAGCTAAAATCAGAAGCATTCGCATTGCGTGTAATTCAAAATTCGAAATCAACCCTTACACTTCGTTTGAAGGACTAGAACCACTCATAACATAAGAGATGTTAAGGAATGTCTTGCCTCATTGTTGTTTGTTGTTACAGTTGTAAGGTATTGGTACGGGTTGGTTTCTTAGAAGTTGTAGGTATCATTTAGATGTAGTAACCTGTAACGTGCCTTAGTGAAAATGCAGGAGGCACTTGAAATCAGATTACAATTTGATGTCATAATATGTACACGGCTACCCAAACTCAAAGGACCAGGACCATCATTGAGACCCAATCAGAATCGCGCAGCCACTCCAATGGCACCAGCAAACTGCCAATAATGGGGCTCTCGCTAGAATTAACAGTTGGCATGCATGATATTGCTGTCCTAAAAAATAAACGGTTAAAAGGATTGTAAACGAATAAAGAACTGCCGAATATAAATATTATGTTTAAATAATATTCACTTACTTTTTCTGTTCATGTAACTCAGCACAGTATCTTGATTCAATCCCAATTAACATTCCAATCTAGAGATTGTCATCAGAGAATCAGTAAATATCAACTTGTATAACAGTAAATTGCAAACGCAAAACTGTTTAGTATAAGCCACCAGGCTATTATAATATGTTTGCACCTAAGCCATACCCTATAGGTATAAGGACTTCCTATTATTATTCAACCATTGATTCATTCATAGTGTGGACAGTCACAGATTAGCGATTTGATATAAACTAATTAGATAAATATTAACTTAACTTCTGAATTGTGTACGTATCTATGTCATGTACATGCGATGACCCAAACCTAGGGTTAAAAATATTAAAATATATTATTATTGAGAAGACTTCAAATGAAATGCATACTAATTGAATGGGCTAGTGGTTTCTTTATTATCTATTTTATTCCAACAAAAACAGGTAAGGGAGTGGTAGATAATTTAAAGAATAGTCACTAGCCATGCATAACTATTTTAATTTTGTTAAATGAAAGTGGAATCGAGCAGTAGATGTTAATTGATGTCGCCAACTCAATCGAGTCCACTCGTCGTAGATGTACATATTAAGTACCTTCAACCTTCATACTCATAGTAATAATTACAAAGGCGGTAGAAGACCATGGTGGATACATTTCTAAATAAGATCAGAATTTCTCAAGTATTGTGTTATTTTAATAAATGTAATGACAGAAGTAATTCAGATATAATATCATCTATTTTTTATAATATCATCTTTAGAAACAATAAAAAGGACTTTATTATTAATTATTTTAGTATGCAAAAGCTCAGACCATTAAACCTTTAAAAGGAAGAGATTAATCATAAGCCAAATAATTATTGATAATTATTGATCGGGACACCTCAGCTTGTTAGCTTGTTTATCAGATTTAATCGGATTGAAATGCAGACTGGAGCTACACTATGATCCCAAGAATCATAATCACAATTAGAATCAGATGCCATATAAGGAAGTTCGATATCTTTCTTGATTCATTTTAATATTGCCGTGAAATATCGTAGTGTTAAGGCTGCACTCGACGCCAATGACCTCGCGCGTGTGGGCGGAGCTTTATACCCCTCACCGTACCACCCGCTGCAAAAGATCGAGCGCGCAGAGCTATGCGTTCGAAATAGAATATCGCTTGCTCGCGCGTGCAATGCAGCACAGGTCCGTCTAGCAATACGACTTGCCTCGCACTGCCTCCGCAAAGGGGGGTAATGGTAGGAATCTAGGCGGAATTTAGGCTTATTGTTTTTAGGAATTGAGGCATAGTTTTATGAAATTGCAAAAAGCAAGAAAACCAAATCATTTTATAGTATCTTGTGAGAATGATTTTACAATCAGTTCTATATTTTTGCAGAAGTAATACCGATCTAACTGAAAGAAATAAAGTTGTGTAAATTAAAATAGATTTCCAGAAAAATATATCGTTGGTCATATCTTGTAGATTGTTATATATTTTTTGCTGCTCAGAAAGTATCAATCTTTAATATAAAATATGGTTCTGAATAACTTAGTTTTACGGTATTTTGCGGGAAGAGGAGCCGTAATTGTTTTATGTACGACTCCTGCAGTAGCAATAGTCACAAGACAGATTTATCAAAGTCTTATTCGTTGCCGTATCGTCATAAGTCACTGTGGACACCTGTCCTGTGTGGTTCTTCACCAGTGCACTCGAAGCCGCTCTTTCTTGGGCGGTGTATGCTAGCCTGTAATGTGGATTTATCTTTAATGTTATTCTGTTCGCCCAACGACGTGTGACCATACGTCCATCCCTACGCTTCCTTGGCTCTTCCTTTCTTGGTTCGGCCTCGATAGCCGAAGAAACTAAGAACGCTATGGGTACAAACAGTGGATAACCTCGATGATGTCGAGTTTGTCAAGAGTTGAAGCAGTTGCACCGTAGTAACGTTCAAGTATTCTTCGCCAGCACCATATCTCAAATGCATCTGTCCTATGATAGGTTTCAGTTTCAATGGTCTAGGTTTCGGACATGTAAAGAATATGATCGAGAAACCAAGGCGCCCGCATTAGTCTGATCCTTGTTTTATGTTATTCCATATGCATATCCTGGCGAGTCGTTTCGAGCTCTTCTGATCACCTTTTAGTCGCAGATGCCATCATCACTTATTTAAAATACCAAGTAAACCAACAACTTGCCTCAAGATCGTGCAATTCATTGATTCTCGTAATTTTACCAGGAAGATCGACATGCATCATCTTCGTCTCATTTCTATTGATCCTAAGGTATGGATCTGGATCCTAAAAATGGACTCATTACTGGCATACTCAATCTTTTGTAGCAGAACCGAAATTCATTTTCCACAGACACTTAACCTAATATAGTCATGTCATCTGCAAAACTGAGTTTATTGATTAGTTGGCCACCAACTTGGACATCACCCTCACAACCTTCCAATACTCATTTTCTATTCACAGATCTCAGTGAACACTTGCACTCCTCCTTCAACTATAAAAGGATTACGTGTTGCGGTATCCCCATTTCTCATAACTCTGAACATTTTACTCCAGTTAAAGAAATCAAAAGCCTTTGCGAATGCGAAGTCAAGAAAGCGCAAAGCCTTAAAGAGTATACAGACGCCGCACCCACTGTATTCTTTATTAATTGGCACACGTTGAGAATTTGCTACTGAGTACCCATCTATATGTCTCGCATGGTTGTTAAAGTTGTGAAGTGATTATTCGTGAATAAAAGAAACAGAGTGGGTCAATTTGATGGACACAGCAGTTAAAACACTGTGGTGCGGAAGGCTGGCGATATTTTGCTTAATTTAAGATCTGATCGGAATGAGGAAGATGGATCGGTACCTCGGATGTACAGTATAATATGTATTGCTGTTTCTACCATCCTTAGCAGGACTGATGCATGTGCACGGGGATGTAATCAAAGAGTAAACATATCGAAAGCTGCCACGAAAAGCGGACTTACTGTGTTGCGTGCCGTTAAGCCTGAGGACACCACGTATATGACCCTTCGAAATCTTAAGTTTTTCCCATAGATAAGACGGCTGTTAATCGCGAATGACTCCAAAAAGCAATGATGCAAAGTGTAAGGTAGGTCTGGCAGACATATTTAATAGGTTATAACGGTTTAAAAATGGTGTGATGTGAGAACGGCAAGAAACAGAAAAGAAAAGCATTTTGAATGCGTTGAATTAATACCGAGGTACTCGCCAGCATCCACCCCCCAAAGGCGGTATCAGTGTAGCTCAATTTAGACAGAATAAAGTGTGGCAAAAATGTTTATGCGTAAATCGACGTGAATAAAATCACGGACGCGATATAATACTTTTAAAACTGTTGCTGACAACTTGACTGTCCCAACATATTTAAACTAGATTATTTCACACCAGGCGCGATATAAACGCACCAGAGAATGATAAGAAGAATAAAAACCACTTTGCAAACAAACAAACAGAGTTCATTTTGACTCAATATCTGCTTGATAAATCGAAATGAACGGTAAGAAAAGGTGCCTTGAATATCACATCACTTGTTTTGGATTTGACGGTTCGAAGTGGGAGCCTGATTTGACAAGTCTGTTGAATGTCCAATTAGCATAAAAAAAGGAGTGTGGTCGAGTTGTAGATAGATTCTATTTTACATTCTGATTTGTGATTATATAAAAATAGCGTGATTCTCCCTTGGCTGGGGAGGGCTGCCGGACATGAAGTGGGTGCACCCAGAGATGGACATGTCAACAGTGGCCTTAATGGATAAGCGAATAGATTTAAAGCGAATACTTAACATAGTAGATTACTGCGAGTAATATTCAGTAAAGAGAAGTAGTGGGAATTTAGGTTACATACACCCGTTCGGATAAGATGGCCGCATTTGTCTGTGTGGTAACTATCATTGCATATAAAAACGTATGTTCTTTTCGTTCACGCGGTCGTCGCAGTGTTCAAAACAGTTACAGTTGTTTACGTCTGCTGTAGTAATAGTTGTGACACTTGAAGTGGTGAAATAGGTTATTATGTTAATAACGATGTCAAAAGAGCAAAGTGACAAAGTGACAGAGCGAATCACAGATGGTAGTTACAGATGGGATAAACCTATCGCGAACGGAGCTCTCACTGTTTAACAATACCGATATTTGATATCAGATCGCATTGCCACTCTCGGACACATGGGCCGCATGACGCGGTCTCTTCTCGTGACCTAAATTGCAACTAGGGACTGCTCGGAGCAATCTAGAACCGTACGCGCGGGAGTGTAGGAAATAACATTGGTCATGGGTTGACGGAGAGACCAGTAATGGACCAAATATGACAGGTCGCAGCCGTGATCCCACTCAGCTCAGCTCAGACATCGATGGACGCTCACACCAGTTTCAGGATCCTGCTTTCAATCAGTTTAGCACGGAAATTGATCAGTATTCAGATCAGTCTTAGGATCCTGTTATTATTTGGCTGAGCACAAACATTGATGAATGCTCAGACCAGACTCAGAATCCTGTTCTTTATCAGCTCAAGACAGATCACTCACAATCACAACTCAACTCAGACCAGATGCACGATTGGATCGATCTCAGAAACGCAGTGTCTCAGGACATTTCTGTAACGTCATCAGAAATTGCACAAAGTCTCAGGCCGTGCCGATTCACGACGCAAAGGGTGAACCATGCGGGTCGAGAATGGACGGCTCAAACACATCGTTATTCACAAGTGTTCTTATTATCTGATTGTTGATTTATTTATATGTTTGCCTATAGACATCTAATTTCAATTAAGAGTAGCATTTTCTTTCTGGGCGGGAGTGTCGCGAACGTATTGCGAACCAGCTAATATTTGCCAACGTCATGGAGTAGATGGCGCTAGTAGTCACGTTTATCTTAAGTAACCGCTTCTAGGTTATTGGGATTTTTTGAGGGAAGTTGAGAGGGTAGATGAGAACGACAGTAGGAAAAAGGAGGTTGTGTGCGAACAGATCGACGCGGCAGTGATATTTGCTTTTAGATCAAGTCAAGAACGTTCTTATGGTGTTATTAGAATAATGATGTGTCTCTAGTATATTGTGACCAACGTTATCAGTACTCAGAGTGAACAGTGATCCAGTGAGGCTAATATGAACTTAAGGTAAACTTTGTGTGAGGAATGGGGTCGCTATAAGGGGAGGTTTGGAGGCGACTATTAAGCTCAAGAAACCAGGTGGATAATCATGTGATACTCATGTTATATGTAGGTAATAAAGTCGGACACCAGCACAACTCATATCGTCATCTCACTAACATCCAGGCCTCGTATAGGTATGTAGTACATTTACATATCGCTTTCCAGTATCCGTAAAACCATTAGCTCATTCGATAGGTTAATAAGTATGGTGAGCTTGACGACAGTAGCAGGATATGAAGAACAAAAAACATTTAAAACAGGTAGTGCACGAATAAATTAGAGGAGTAAGAAAGTTACACACACATTAAGGAAACAGTATACACATACCTATTAAATAAACAAATAGTAATACATCTAAAATAGCAAAATAAAATACATACATATAAAGTTATAGTGTGCTAAGGAAGAGACGAGTAATGATTTTTCAGCAGGGTTTTAAAACTTAGACTACTTTTAACTCTTAATACGCGTTTTTTTCTTGATGCCTTCAAAATCTTCTTAAAAACGGGTTTTACTGTGTTTTTTAACCTCTATATGCAACTTATTGTATTGAAATAGGTGCAAAAACATCTACACAGAATAGTGCAAAGTGACCCCTTTTAAGGGCGTGTTATATGTTGTTAGGTTAGGTTAATTGCAAACAAAGTTGCCGTCCTAAGTAAATCGGGTTAAATTTGATACCGGGCAGGCTTACATGGCGTTCCTGGGTTAAAATTCTTTTCGTTGTCTTATTTCTGACCACTCTGTCACGCTTGTCTTCTATCAAATAAATAAAAAAGTCAAGTGCTATTGTATGTCTTTCTAGCTGTAGATTATAAGAAAAATTAAAAACAAAATTTCATCTCGTACAAAATGTTCCACTCCGTCACATTTTTTGAGGACTAAAAACAAGACAAAGTGGATAATTTTGACCATCCTGCGTTTCATAGTGGAAGAAAGTGTACAATTCTCATCAAATTGCATGCGTTCATGTGCTGTTATGGACAGCCGTACGTACAGAGTAAAAATTATAATTTTATTCAAGTATTCAAGCATGTGAACATTTTTTTTGCCTTTTTTTGTGACCTTTTTTGCCATTTTTGTTTTATTTCTAGTCAGGATCGCGAGCCCTTTTCATTCTTAAAGGAGAAAAATGGTCCCAAAATGTCTACCATTTTTTTTATATTTCCTTCTTTGTTACAAAGTATATGGGGAAATGGTAACAAATTCTGGGACAGACCGAGCGTTAACGAATGGCACGTTGGCTACGCGGACTGGAGTCCTATAGAAAACGCCAAGCGAAAAAAAAAAAAAAATATATATATATAAATATTTACGTGATATTTCGTACGCATTTGGCTTTCCGATATTTTGACTTTTCTTTTTGGTTACCGATAAACAAATTGTCATCTCGCCTATGGCCTCTGATCGGAATTGCCACAGCTAAAATAATTACATATAAAAATCAGTTGAATAAAGCCAGCATGTAAACCTAGTGTACGGAATCAGCGTAACACAGGTGTCGCATTGTTTGCCTGGTCGCTGTAATTATGTGGGACCGCAACCTACAGAGCTGCAGAGCAAAAACCAGTACTAGTTATACTCGTTGTGTTGTAGTAGAGAAAACAGGAGTGTTGCCAGGTACGATCCAGAAAAATCTCTAGTACCTTTTTTTTAATACCACGACGGTGGCAAACAAGCATACGGCCCGCCTGATGGTAAGCAGTCACCGCCTATGGACGCCTGCAACTCCAGAGGTGTTACATGCGCGTTGCCGACCCTTTAAAAACCTGTACACTCCTTTTTTAAAGAACCCCATACTGTAGACCCTCGGGAAAACCTCGGAAGGGAGCTCATTCCACAGCCGGAGCGTTCGCGGGAGGAAATTCCTCTTGAACCGCACAGTACGCGACCATTTAGGTTCTAAGGTGTGAGGATGAACTCCCTGCCGACGGCGAGCGGTGCGGTGATAGAAAGTGGCCGTTGGCATCATGTCAAACAATTCCTCAGAGCACAGCCCATTGTACAAGCGGTAGAACACACACAAGGAGGCAAAGTCTCTCCTTAGACTTAAAGGTCCAATCCGCTTGTGAGTTTGGGATCGTCAACGATTCGCACTTTACCTAAATAAGCATGACCTTAAAACAGGAAATGAAAAACAGTACCCCTAGTGTAAATTTGATCGACATCATAACGTGACGAACGCGTTTGCGTTAAGTCTCATTTTGTAAGGATTTTGAGTTTCCAAAACGTCCCGCTTGGCGCGCTCTTTCTAAATCCAATACAAAATGAGACTAAACGCAAACGCGTACGTCACGTTTCGAAATCGAATTTATTTACACTAGGGGTACTGTACTCAAACCCGTTAACGTTTAGGTCATACTGAGCAACTTTTACTATTGGACCAACTCCGAACTCGCGAAAAAAATTAACTCTCTCTCCCATAGGAAATATCAACATTAGAACAAGCAAATGAAACAGCCAAATTTTATTTCGCGATATCGGGGTTGGTCTCATAGTAAAAGTTGCTCAGTATGGCCTAAACATTTAGGTTTAAGAGCCCATCAACGTGCTCACTAGCGCCACTGCTAAATAATTATGATTATTTAAAAATACGATAGATATTTAAAAAAAGGGGGCCAGTACGTACTGTATTTTGTATTTAAGTACCTTTTGAATACATTATAATAGTTTTTACATTGCTGGATTCGTCAATCTAGGCTTCCGAAGTTAAAACGGCCGTTTTAGTTTTGAGTTCATAAATCTACGAATCCAGCAACATAAAAACTAGTTTGATGTATTCAAAAGGTACTTAAATACAAAATACAGTACGTAGCGGCCCCCTTTTTTAAATATCTATCGTTAAATTTAAACAATTACCATTATTTTCCAGTGGCGCTAGTGAGCAGGTTGATGGGCTCGTAAGTAATTCCTTTACGTTCAGAAACATACTGTATAGTACTTACACATGTTTTTTTACTATTATTGATTTAATAGGTACTTAATAACTAAAGAAAATATCAAAGTCTCTTCATTTTTCTACTTTCACGGTTCACTCTCATATTTAATGTACTCACCTTTGCAGAACGCGACAGAACTTAACCCTTTTCCTGATAAAAATCTCTACAAAGCTCTATTGTTTAAAAAAAACATACCGCCGCGTATTGAAATTGCAGAAATAATGTCGAGGGATGCTTTTAAAAGTAAATGATATTGCTTTCGATTGATGAGATTCGCTTTGCAGCGATGCGTAGTGGTGAGTAGCGGAACTAGGTAACATGTTATATTATGTCAAATATATTTCAGGTATGTATTAAGTAATCACGACTTTAAGAGATAATTGAGTAAAGAAACCTTACAGTTTCAGACATGTAATAATTGGACGTTATAAAAGTTTGAAAGTTATATTTTATTAGTTTGAGTTAAGATTCATAATATCATTGAACTAATTAGAAATTAAACGAACTTACCTGTAAGTGAAGTTCAATTCTAATTATATTAGCTGCACAAATTTCGAAATGATGTATAATAACTAAGTAGTAGGCGTTATCATGAAGCCTTCGACCATGAATATTCAGAGTAAAGTTAAAATTTCTGGACGCAACGGCCACGTTCCCGCGAACAGAACTGTCAACTTCATTTAGTTTAGAGTAACAAGCCAAGACACAACACTTTCACTGCCAGTAACCTGCTAGGGTTCTCTATTCTCAGGCACAAGTCGCTACAAAGCGGAAAAAAACACTTGGTATCCGCTATGCTCGTAGCCCATGCTGGCAGTGAATATGGCAACAGATGGAACAGCTTGGCCCACAACTCTGCAAAGCCAATATTGCTTTAAAACTTTGACAGGGATTAGACTATTAGAATCCCTGGTTGTCTCAAGACAACCCGGGTACTGGGCGGGAGGGATCATCATTTCGAAATTTGTGCAGCTAATATAATTAGAATTGAACTTCACTTACAGGTAAGTTCGTTTAATTTCTAATTACTATTACGCTGCACAAATTTCTTCAATGATGTATAATAACTAAGTAGATGTTTAGAGATAGGTTTTCAAAGTTTTTATTTTGGCTTTGTATTTCAATAATGAAATCTAAGATTTCATTTAGAAAAGGAACTTTTTTAGCTATCATTAACTGTATTTCCAATATAGATATTTAGTTCTTAAAACATTATTTAGAGATCTAGTGAGATCACCAAAAAGAATATATCATCATATATAAATCCTCTGAAAGACACCAGAGCGACAAGTTGTACTGTAATTTGATCCTTATTTATTTATTATATAAATAAATACAAGTACAAAAGTTTTAATAAGAAGTCTTCCTTGAAGACCTGCTTAGGCATCCTCAACAATAGTTGAAACAAAAAATGAATTGTTCCTTATTAATAGGTATTTCATTAATACCATTTAACAGAACGGTGTCTTGCTACTTACAACCTTTAGTAACACTTATTTTCTCCTTAACTAAGGATCAAGCACAATCATTGGATGGCACTATGGCCTTATTATGAAATGAGCAAAATCATTAGACTCGGACTTGATGTTTTTCTTTCCATCAATATTACTCCTAAATGATTTTGGTTTGGATCCTGAAACCAACGCATAATAGGTTGAATGGGTGGTGAAAACAAAAATATCAATACCACTATCTTTAAAAGTTGACTTAATCAAGAACAAATCGTTTGGGAAGTGATGGTCATATGAGGTTTTTGAGGGCAATAAATAATTACTAACAACTGAATGAATACCATTCGTTATTTTTATATATAGCTAAAATATATTCGCCCTGAGCAAGCCTCATTCCATTTCAAATTAGTTTTCCTTGAAAAATGCTACGGATAGCAAAGGTAGCTGAAATTTTTGTAAGGACTTGGTCAGAAAATCAGAATAATAGTAAAAATTACATATTTTATCAAGGACAGGGTTTGCACGCTGCGTGCAGTAACAATAGCAAATAAGGTAAGTACCTAAGCAATTTCATAACTTTCTCTTAATTCTGTAATGAAAAATTTTCATTGGTGGCATTGTTGATAAATAATTTGAGACTGATTAAGGGTCCCAGGTCACACTTTAAGGTTGAGGTGGGTGTAATCGAAACAAAACGTTCTTCATAAAGCGTTTCACTCTATCATTTGAGGAGTCGTCTATATCCCAATATAAGCACATGAGCAGATTTAGAAAAATGGACACTTCCATACCTAGATCCCTCATCACATAATGCTTTCAGAATGGCAAACATTGCTAGAAAAGATGCGATAAGATAATTAATGTAATTATTTCCACAAAACATACACCAGTGTTTCAAGTGTTTACGATACTGCTTGACGGTGTTGGGCATAAGAGACTCCACCCCACCATGCTGTTGGCCGCACCAATCGAAAGTTCCTCCTTTCTCCTTCTCTTTTCCGCTCCTTCAGTGATGGAACTTCCCGGATAACACCGGGGTAACCAGGCAAGGACACTACTGAAACTGCCGGTTAATGGAATAAGTTTTTATAAATGTGAGCTGGCGCTCAAATCTATACAATTGTATGTAACATGTAAGTATTTGTAAAAACTGTGTACAATATGGTTGTTGCCATGTCTTCTGCATTACCTAAAACTTTAATAGGTACCTTAAATTTCATTTCGAATGGAAGAAAAGCATAGATAAAATAATTCATCAAAGAAAATGTGCAAGCATCTATGTAGAAAAAATATCTGGGTTACTACACCAGGATATATATAGCGTTCACATATTTCATCTGCGCGACTCCAATAACTCGGTATATGAGTTCCAAAATGATGCAGGAAATTTCTAAATATTCATTGTTTAATTTACGTTTTATCTCCGAAATCTTATATAGTTATCTCTCAATCAGCTATGACACAGTTCACCTATAATATTTAAGACTAATATTGTAATGTCTCGTTTCACACCAATGCCAATTGTTCCTCAACATTGTTTTGAGCATCGAACATCGATGGTTTTGAGGTAAAAATACTGTACAGTAGTATTTCAGTTCACCAAAGCGGTTTATAATTGAGATAGCTGTGTTGTATTTTCTCAGAAGTATGTCACAGTCTGGTAAATCGGAAAGAAACGTCTTTAAATATAAAGACCACCATTAAGCTGAATAAAATTAATGTAATGTATTCTATTAATAGGCTCCTTCCATAATCCCACAGATAACTCATTTCCACACGGTTGCCCCAGCAGGTCAATAAACTATTACTGTATAGTAAATAAATATCTTCAAAAAGTATATTTATAACCCTTTACTTTCAATTAGCCACCAAAATAAGTCACACTAGGTGATATATTGACATTGTTTCTTATTGGGTAAAGAAATAAATCCAGATATTAGACAGCTTTCTAAGGTACTAAGGAGCTAGTTTAATTTGATTATACCTAGCTCCATATGGTATCAAGAATAATAGAGTGCATCTTGCATAGGTACCTACATAGTCTAAAAACATTTATCATAAGGACAATAGATATAACATCTAAACAGTTGCTCATTGTGTGACCTCTAGATCTTGGACACTTCATGAAAGGTCTGATACATAGCTAGAGAGACATATAGTCAAATAGTCTAATGACAGGACTTAAAACTGTAATCTCAGCTTTCCACATGAATCAGAGATATTTTCTACTCTCATAAAATCAAGTAAAAGGTGTTCATGCAACAATTAGTTTCATGGCAATTCCAATGCTTAGTTGCAATCAATTTACTTATATTAAAAATATAACTGTATTTACTTCCCTTAGGGTTTTGTACATAAAATATTTTAGTTAAATATTAAGCTGTGTAAAGTGTATATTCTTGTGTAAGAACATCATAGGCATATATTTTGTACACACAGTATATATCACAGTCACATAACTTCCTAGTATTGACTGTCGATTGCTCAATAGTAATCATTTTTCAGAATTAATGTATGATTAACCAGGACAAAATCCTTGGGTCCTTGTAAATATGATGTCATTGCACTGACAAAAAATGTATTTAAGTTAACCACAACTTTCAAGAATTTGTTCTAAATGAACACAGGCTGTTGTGGTGTCGCTGAGTGCGACCACATTGTGATGCAAAGGGGAAAGTGTTGCTCCGCTTCCTTATTGCTGCTTTTGACCAGGGTTTTTGTATGTTGTTAGTAAATAAGTAATAAATACTTTATTATATGATAACAAAGAAAAGCAACAGCAAAACATACATTAGAAAAAAAATATTGATAGTTGAGCCCTTGAAGTTTAAAGTACCGGGCATTAGGACTTACAATAATTTAGAAGTCATTAGTACTTCTGCTAAACTTTCTTAAAACACCACTTGTCAACAGCATGTTTAAGTAAATGATTTAAAAACCTCTTATGCCATTGATTGTGATTTAATAATTGAACAGCTGCCTTAGGTAAGATTCTCAGTGATAATAATCACACAAAAAACCAGTGGTCACTTAAGAGTGACATTACCTTTTCATAGCTGGTTACAGCAGACAATTTATTGAGTGCTAAATCATCACAGTGAGAGAACAGGTCACAGGAAACTTTATTTTGTTTCATTTCAATACCTAGCCTTGTTCCCAACTGACAAACGTCTCACCAGCCGCAGCTTGAGTCTCTGGGTTCATCTTCAGAGCACTAGTAATTTAACAAGGCAGAGTATTTTTTCATAATCTTGTCCGGGTCATTGTTGTTTTGTAATGTTCGTAATTATATATCTGCAAGCAAACAACAAGATTGTCCTAGAAGGATTATTCCCATATTTAACCTTCTGGTGCGGTGCCTCCTTCCAACAAGGTCAAAATTAACTCGCTTCATTCTTCACTTGCTGAAATTAGAATAAGCACTTAAATTCACCTACTTGAAGATAAGTATATATCAAGAGACAGCCTAGTCTGGCATACCACATTGATTAATTCTTGAGGTTAAGAGCTGTGTCTAGTCTAACACGCCACCAAACCCAGTAGGTATATCTAGTAAGACTTGTAGGTGGCTTATGGTCCACTACCCATTGCCGGGTAGGACATGGGCAACATCTTAGTGCTGTTGGTAAGGGATATTTGATAACACCACAATATCCCAAGGCTACTGGCAGTGAACGCACCTAGTATAGTATGGGAAAGATTGGCAAGTGCAAATAGCAGCAGAGATACCTAGGTTAGCACTCCAAACTGCTTAGCTCAGCCATTTTATGCAGTTAGCAAACAGAGACACCTAGAATAGTGCTCCAGAATGCACAGCACAACCACCATATGCAGTTAGCAAACAGAGACACCTAGAATAGTGCTCCAGAATGCACAGCACAACCACCATATGCAGTTAGCACACAGAGACACCTAGAATAGTGCTCCAGAATGCACAGCACAACCACCATATGCAATTAGCAAACAAAGACACCTAGAATAGTGCTCCAGAATGCATAGCAGAAACGTCAAAAAACAAACGAATTAGCACTTGATATTACTCCACTGTATTTCTTACCCGACGTTTATGTTCCTTTTCGGAATTTTAGTTATGTATGCATTAAACATTCGTTCGCTGGCACTATTAATGTAGGTACATCCATGGCCTGCTACATTTTTATCTCGATATTTATCACGTCCGTGTAGCTATGCTATCGACGAAAGGACGCCGCAATTGACCTTGAACGCGAAAGTTGCATTTTCTTCTCCGATCTTGTGGTTTTTTCCCTCCAATTTTGCAATTCGTCACTGTTAACACTATTTTCTTTATTTTTTCATATTCTTATAAAATGTTAACTGTTATTTTCAGTTAAAAACGTTTTATTTTATTATGCCCTAATGGTCGTCGGCTTACATGAATAAACACAATGAAGTTGACAGTTCTGTTCGCGGGAACGTGGCCGTTGCGTCCAGAAATTTTAACTTTACTCTGAATATTCATGGTCGAAGGCTTCATGATAACGCCTACTACTTAGTTATTATACATCATTGAAGAAATTTGTGCAGCGTAATAGTAATACTACGATTATAATAAATAAAAAAAATAGTTTCAATCTAAAAGCTTGTCCAAACGTTTTTTTATTGTAAATTTCTAATTTCGTTCTTGGTTAGTAAAAACGGGCAAATATTGTTGATAGCATATAATTCTAAAATATACGATTTAAACCTCGCACAATGCTTTTATAATGTTATCATTTAATTAATTTGTTAAATAATTTTACTCAACCAGAATTATTTTCCAAACTTTAATAAAAACGCCATCTACCGTACACCTCACAAACCACAGCCTCTGCTACTCGCCGTCAGATGGCGCTGTTATCAAGCCTCCCAACGTCAATACGAACATGCATAGTTTATTCCCAGCATCATAACAGAGTCCCAGGGTGGTGTATCATGAAATTGCTATCCGTAGCCCAAAATGGCGTTTAATAATTCAGGTGAGGGTAACTGGTTTTGTTGTTTAATGAATGGACGAAGGCTGGGAATTCGTGTGTGGCTTGATTTGATTTTTATAAGGTAACTTGACGTGTAGTTGAGTTGTGTGTTTGCTATTAAATGTTCCCCTTGGGATAAGCTTTGGCTATGGTAGTGTAGAGGGAGGAAATATAAGAACGACAATATTACTTTGGATCTTAGAGCATACAATAACTAAGTATGTCGTATTTGAGTACAAAAATGTCGGCCGGATTTTGCGGGGAGGTGAAAAAAATTGCATGCAATAGATTACTCACATATGTATGCAAAAAATATCTGTAGGTACTAAGCTTCAGACATAAAGAGAATAAGGTGCCTACTGATAATTTCGAAAGCGGGGTAATTTTAAATATGGCATCAGGGTTGCCACTAGTTAAATAGGTAGGTCAATTTTTTTATCCCTAGACCTCTAGTTGAAAACCCCTAAAACCCCCTAAATAAAAAATTAAAAGTAATACACGTCTAATGTCTAATATACTCTGGCACAGCCACCTTGTCAGTAGATTTTTTTAATCTATGCGCGAAGAGTTGACTTTCCGTAGAAAATTTCAATTTCGCGCCTTTTTCTACTGGCAAATTGTATGTGTTTATGTGTAAATATATTTTTTTGTATTTTGTATAGTTTCACTATGTAGCGTAGTCCTGCTATGGAAACTACCCTAAAAATATTGGGAACCAAAAATAACCCCTGCTTTATTACCGCCTAAGTTTAGTGGTAAAACCCCTAAGTTGGTACTCCTGGACACTATCTAGTGTAGATGCCTTGGTAAGCGTAGCAGCAATGTATTTTTTGCCAAAATAGGTATGTAATACTTCTGGTTTAGTAGATACATACTAACTGTTGCTCACGACTTCGTCCGCGTGGATATATTTTCAGAAACACACTTTCAACTCTTTTTTTACCCTAACAGGGGATGAATTTTAAAAAAACCTTATGTTTTATGTTTTACCTTTGTCTTATTACGAAGTTTCAAGTTCCTAACTTAATATAAACCTTAAACGCCATACAAACATTCAACCCCTTTTTTGTACACTTTATAAATGCAACCTAGTATGCAAATTTCAACTAGCTTTTGTAGTTTCGGCTCTGCGTTGATGAATCAGTCAGTCAGGCAGGACATGCGCATTTATATACATACATTAACGATACCATCTTTTAGTAAATATTCTAGTTATCCTACATGTCTAACCTGACGTGAAAGTAAACAAGTCAACACAACAAAGGCCCTAATGCAAAAACTTCCCAATCGAGTTTGCCACTTCGCCCGCCTTCATATGCGCCATAAATATTGTAAAATGGTGACGTTACTTGGAGTAGGCTTAGATCAACAATACGGTAGACTGCTTCACGCGTTTTTGGGCCGATTTTTATAAATTCTCGTCTTATTTTAATAAATTTGTTGGATACATCGAATTGTATCCCGTACAATATAAGCGCAATTTTATTGTGTGTGCTACAAAATTGCCCTCTGTATTAAGAAATCGTATTGTTCGGTAAATGAAAACAAAAAAAATATATATATAACATTTTCTTAATATCTAGTTAATGGTTTCAATGTAAAGTACCACCTTATAAAATATCGCTAGTTAATTTGTTAACGCCTAATAGATACGAGTAAAGGTAGATTGTAACATTTTCTCATTTCTCAAACAACAAAAAACGTAAACAGTAATCTCATTTTCAATTCACAACAAGAAGATTTTGTCTATCGAATTTAAATACGAGTAAGTTATTTGCCAAGTCAATAACATATAGTAAGCCGAATTAGAAAAACATTCACTTTCAAGTTTATACACGTATTCAATTATAACGAAACTGATTCGAGAAAATTAATTCAACACTACAAGTCAAATACAGTTCCAGCAGTGCTCTTATATGGCCTAAACTTATGCTAAATGCTTGGAACGGAGCGGGGTCATGAATTGTAGGGTTTAACTATAATTATTATACAGAGATTATACAGATACAGATGATTTTTCTCCGAATGTCTACAAAATATCATTGACAGTTTAATGTAATATTCACAGTAGCAAAATTTCGTAAAGCATATTTGATCTGTAGTAATTAAGTTTTTTTAAATAAACTTTATTGAAAAGAAAGTTAATTATATTGACTGACTACTTCTAATAAATAGTTGTTTGTTTTACAAGTGGGCAAAGTTGTTGTTTAACCCCTCGTGTTAATATTGATACCTGAGCAAGCGAAAGATTCCAAAACTGATCGAGTCGGTTGATCGAAAAACTGTAATCTTTTTCGTTGCGAGGTTTCAGACCACGAGGGTTAAACAATTAAACTTTACTACAGAGTGAAACACATTTTTTTTTGTCGCAACAACACGCGAAAATACGAACTTAAAAACATTACTGATGAAATCCAAATTAACGTTATTCAATATTTATAATTTGAAATCATCACTTTGAAATAGATTTCACCAGCCAACATGAGGAAACCAATCAATTTGAATTAAATTTGCACTCTCGTGGATAAAATGCAACGTTATCATCAGTTTTTGAAGAATAAGCAGAAGCTTTACGAGCTAGTAAGGTGAAAACAGTATAATACGCTTATATATCGCCTATCATTCGGTTTACTATATCTTACGCCACCAATGCGCGAGAGTGAATTTCTCACGCCTTTCGACACAGAAGCGGCAATTGGCTACATCCTAAGTATGCATGGTATCGTAAAGCGTTGGCATTAAGTCCGCCATTTGTACATAATTGTATATCTAAGGTGCAAAGTTTAAATACATAAATAAAAAAGCATTGCGTATACGTAAAGCGCGCGGTTGTTTTATGCGATAGATGCAGCGTCGAACGCATGCGATCACGGAATGTAGGGAAAGTGACAATACGTTCGTTTTTAGGGTTCCGTACCCAAAGGGTCAAACGGGACCCTATTACTGAGACTTCGGTCCTGTCCGTCCGTCCGTCCTTCTGTCACCAGGCTGTATCTCATGAACCGTGATAGATAGCTAGTTGAAATTTTCACAGATGATGTATTTCTGTTGCCGCTATAATAACAAATACTAAAAACAGAATAAAATAAATATTTAAGGGGGGCTCCCATACAACAAACATATTTTTTTTGCCGTATTTATAAATAATGGTACGGAACCCTTCGTGCGCGAGTCCGACTCGCACTTGCCCGGTTTTTTTTATGTTAAAAAAAAGGTAAACAATCTTGACTTGCCTTTGATTGAAAACCACAGTAATTATGAAAGCAAAATTAATGTAAATAACCGTATATGGTTTATAATTGCTACATATTTGCCGTGATATGTTTTTTAAAGATGTTTTTCAATAAAAAGACACGTCAAATGCGAAAAAAAACGGACTATAGTTTTTTTTTCTATTTTTTGCATTTCGCATCGATAGGTGTGGGGAGACCCTAATCGTGGCACCATAGTATAATATACTATGGCTGCATTGCCCATATTATAATGGGCAATGCAGTTATAGTCTGGGAACAAGCGGGCGTGTCGGCTCCGCTGCCGTCTGCAGGCCACATAGTTTATGGGCAGTTGTTGTCTATGGCTCAGGACTTAGATTAGGTGCTGTATTCAATACGGATTGGAAAAATTAACGGTAAAGGCCAAGTAGAATGGAGGGTAGAGGTAAGGAGAACAATCTCATATGGGAGAACTGTTGCCGGCGGCTCGCACTGTGTCACGTAGGAACTCGCCACTTCTTCGGGCTCTCACACTGTTGAATGCGCTCTTGACATCAGCTACTGACTATGATATGTTTGCGTGGCGATGGCCGGCTGTGTGCAGTGAATGTCTGACGTTTTGTGAGAGAATGGATGATAGTTGTTCAACTGTAATAATTTAGTCTTATAAATCTATAATAATACTGTAAATGTACTTAACCTTCATGGCGCATTAGTTCAAACTGTAATGTCATGTAAACTTGTTTTCAATAAAGTGTCAAGTTAGCAGCTGTAAACAATAGCTCGAAATCTCTCCGATGGCGTTAGGGTAGCATAAGGACATGACATGAACTTGGACGTTATAGACGGAGTGAAGTGCGCTTTTAGTGATTTGAATTTTTTTATTAAAGTCAAAAATTTGTTCACGATGTATTGTGGCGCCCCACCTATTTAAGATTTTTTGATAGACACTTTTCATACACATAGATTGTTCTGTTTACCCTCCATACCAAGTAGGGTGGTGTTCTTCTCTAACTCTTACTGAGTGTAAGCGTGAGCGATGTATGTGCGGATATCATGTTTTTTTAATTTTAATTTTTTGTGTTTTTTAATAATAATAAAAAAAGTAATCGCAGAGTAGTGATAGCTCATGCATAATATTCCTCATTTTTAGAAATAATTTTCATATATATAGCTATGTGCAAAATTGAAATTTTTTTAAAGTGCATTTTACCTGATCTATGTTTGTGAATTTTTTCTATCGAGCGAAAGTCAAAAAGTCAGGATTGGAATCGCTTAAAGTCTCTAGAGAAAGGCCTCAAAATTTCTAATTCAATTTTTGGCAACATTTTTGTGATCTGAAAAAACGTTACGACTTTACAAAACTCCGTTCTCTCTTTCAATTCAATTTTAGAACTTTCGCTTGCTCAAGTATGAATGTACGAGGAGACAAACAACAATTTTGCTCCCTTGTAAAACAAACTAACTATTATATAAATGCGAAATAAAAACACGCCTACGATTTTATCATGATGATAGTCATTTTAAAATTCACGCATTAAATTTTTACCCGGCTACGTCAGAAGAAGGGTAATGTTTTTATGTATGTATGTCTATATCTTTGGCACGCTCTACAGCCCAAAACGGCAATTTGGGGTACCTAGTGACATAGTCTATCTTTTTTCTTACCATAGCAATATGGGTATCAAATGAAAGCTAGTGAAAATACCACTTTAAAAATATATCTACACAGTCGTTTTTTTTTGTTTTTGATAATAATTCCTCTTATTAATAAATAAATTAAGTACGTTCTTCAAAAAAGGAGTGTATAGCTAAGTACTGATATTTAAAGGTAGGCAACGTGCATGTGACTACTGTGACTCCTCTGAATTTACAAGCTTTCATACTTTACTGTAACCGCTTACATGTCGGGCTGTATGCTTGCTTGCCACCATCGATGTAGAAAAACTCACTAATGTAATATGAATGACAGTAATTATCTTTATGTTTATGATAACGGCCATCATGTGAAAATGAGGGTAGTTTACGATTGGTAATAATTCGTAAAATACTCGTTTGGAGATAATTTTCAACGCGTTAGAGAATTTTATGGGTCGACGGCAAAAATAATTAAAATAACTGATTGATTTTATACAGTTTTATTATTTAATGCTGTAAATAAATAAATAAATATTAAGGCCATTATTACACAAATTGACTAAGTCCCACAGTAAGCTCAATAAGGCTTGTGTTGTGGGTACTTAGACAACGATATATATACCTCTAATATATAAATATTTATAAATACTTCAATACATAGAAAACACCCATGACTCATCACACGAATAAATGCCCTTACTAGGATTTGAACCCGGGACTATCGGCTTCATAGGCAGGGTCACTACCCACGAGGCTAGACCGGTCGTCAAAGCCGTGTATATATAAAACACTAATAACTAGTAGCCAGAAAATATACATATATAATATTACTAAACAATAGTTCTTGAAAAAACCGGTGTACTTATATAGTTATATTAATATATAGGCACTGATTTGATTACTAATTGTTATAAAATATTGACTAAGCCCACAGTAAACTCAATAAGGCTCGTGTTGCAGGTACTCACACAACAATATACATAATAATACTTTACTACATAGAAAACATCAATAACTTAGGAACAAATCCTTTGCCTCCTACCTATAACTCATCACACAAATAAATGCCCTTACCGGGTTGAACCCGGGACCATCGGCTTCATAGGTAGTCTACCCAGTTGGCCAGACAGGTCATCATGAACGGAAAGTATATTTTCACCACACCAACTGGTAAAGGCCCTTTTTAATGTTAAAAAACGAATGAGAAAATTGCATTTTATTCACATGTGGGGAAAAGTAATCAGATGCAAATTTTGAGTTGTTTCCTTTGGCAGAATTGACTTTTAAATGATGATTTTGAATATTTTTTCATTTGGATTTGATTTGTTTAGATTGTTTTGGTATTTCATAGTTTGGTGTCCACGCGTTTGGTGTGGTGAAAATTTTTGTGTTTCACTCGGAGGCAAATTTTAGTTTAATCCTCATACCTTCAAACCCTCACAACGCTCAAGATTCCACTTCTCGAACTTGCTACGCTCGTGGTTTCATTTTGGGATCTTTCGCTTGCTCGGGTATCAATATTAGCACGAGCGGTTAAACAATAACTTTGCCCCCTTGTAAAACAAATTTCAGAATCAAAATTCACAGTTCGTCATATTCAGCTCCAGCACATACATCACAACATTACCTTCCAGCCAGTAAATGAAACTAAAGTCACCACATTTCTATTAAATCTGCACTCACTCGAGCGTGTAACTCAAAAAACGGACCCTAAGATTTATGTTGGACCCGAACCCTGGACCGGGCAAATAGACCGTTAATCCTCTAATGGTCCCGAATGGGAAACACGATTTGTACTAATAAAATAAAAAGAATTTGCGGTAAGGGGTGGATTCGACCCCATACGTTCACGATTAGAGGCTTTGCTGAAATTTAAAGTAAAAAAAAAAACATGTGTAAAGACCAAAGACAATTTGTAATACAGGTGGATTTTCAAAGAAACTTTGTAGGCTCAGTAAATTTACTGCCATCTTTCGACAAATGATTAAAAATTTTAGAACGCCATTTGTCTTTGATCCTTATTCTTTCAGTGATATGTGTTACATTTGTTAAATATCAAAAAGTAGCGCCAGCTAATAGATCCAGGACATAGTTATGGCGACATCGTTTCGAGCGATTGAATCACCTATGAGATAACACACTTGTAACTCAGCCTTAATCGAGTGAATTTCTCAAATAGCAGCGCCATCTATCGCACCACTCAAGTACCAATGTCGCCCGGTTGCCAGCGCTCGGTTCAAGTTTCGACATGAACCTAAATATCCCCGAAGGGCAAAAAACGGTTCTATTTTTAGTATTGTGCACAATTTATTATATTTTTTGAAGTGCATTTTAGACCTATATTTGTGATTTTTTCTATAAAAGTCAAAAACACAGGATTCAAATCGCTTTAGTTCCTAGAGGCCTCAAGCGCCTCAAGATTGCTAATTACATTTTTGGCAACCATATTCTTCATCTAAAAAAGCGATACGACATTTCAAATACTCACTACTGCATCTTAATAATGTATAGAATATTTTCGCCTGTAACAGCCATCGCTTTAAAGCAATAAGTCCTTTAAAACGACCTCAGAAACCCACATAATTTCCCAAACCGCTTTAAATCAACCAGAATCGACACAAAACCGCAAATGAGTGCAAAATTAAAAACTGATTCACACCAATAATACCCTTTAATGGCTCCTAGGGTCATTCTGCCCCTTATTAATGACCTTTCTGACCCCCCCTGTCGCTGTTTAGTGCCTAATATTATTAATGGGCCCAGTAATGAGGGTTCCAGGGCTTTTTCTCAGTAAATATTTTTTTATTACAGCCTATAAAATATCTTGTTTATAATTTATTTTCGTGTTTAGCTGTATTGCCTTGTTCTTTATTTGGGAGTTGACAAAGATCATGGGATTTTTATTTCACGTACACCCAAGGCCAAAAATATGGAAACAAGGTTGTTTTCATTGATATCTGATGTTTCTGTCATTGTTTTATCAATTTACATTAAGCAACCACAAAAGGTTAAAAATACTCGCTAAATATCAAAACAACCTAAAATATTGTCAAAAACATTAAAAAATTTATTAGGAAAAAGTAACATAAGTAAGTAAGTAAATATTCTTTATTGCACCAACAATTATACATTTTACATACATGTAAAACTACTAACACACAATACATAATTACTTATACCCTTTTAATTGCTTTGAAAAATGTTGAACTGGCAAATATCATAGCCACAACTTGAGTAATTTGAGTAATTTGCTTTCAAAATGTTCTACTATTCTATTTACCATTTTGTTTCTAATAAGTAGTATACATTACATCTTTAAAAAATCACACTTATCTATGAAAATATAAGCTTGTTTCCATACCTTTGGCCTTGGATGTATATCATGGGACAAAGTCATTTCGTCGGCTGAAAATAATGACTCTTAAAATAACAAAAAATATTGACACTGAACGGTTAAAGATTTTTTTTTTCAAAAAAGTTCCGCAGTTTTCCATTTATCATTTGGACCCGGATACGTCCTTAAACTACGTCCAAAAGAGAAGGAGGGAGGGAGAGATTGTGAATGTGCGGTAGGGCACAGCACAGCGGATGTCATTCCAGATCTAGAGCAGAGCCCAACTGGGGAAGTACCTCCACCTTACAGAAAACCGCAGCCAAATAATACTAGACCCTTCTCATAGTATTGTGTTCCTGCCGGTGAATAAGGTTGCCAGAGCTCAACGAGGGTGCGGTATTAGGGTCGGCAACGCGCATGTAGCTCCGGACTTGCAGGTGTCCATAGGCTACGGAAACTCCTTACCATCAGGCAGGTCGTAAGCTTGTTTGCTACCTACGTAGTATAAAAAATTTGTTAAACTAGGCGTACCTAGTCAAGCCAATTTAAACAATAAAACAATATATGCGACAACGTTTTCCCACTCGCACACCGGAGCGGCGTGCGGATCTAGCGCCAAACAAACGTGCAAGCCAATCATAGCTGAAGCACTAATGAGATCCTTTGACGAGGGTAAACTATCGATCACGGCACCGCAACTCATACTAAGTCGGGTATTAACATTTTGCTAAAGTAGGTGTAGCCACCATTTAAACACTAAAAAGGCGGTATATTTAAAAAAAGGCATTGGTCCGAATTTCACCCCTTTTAAGCTTGTTAGGGTTCCGGACCCGAACGCGAAAAACGGGACCCTATTATTGTCCGTCTGTTTGTCTGTCTGTCACCAGGCTGTATCTCATATACCGTAACAGCTAGACAGCAGCGGCGGATCGTTCAAAGAACTCGATTCCCACCTATCTTATCTAATTTTAGCCCGTTGAGTACTTTCACGATCGGTTCATGGAGAAAAGGAAAGCAAAATGTATGTATATTTAGCTCCGGGTTTCCTATGAATATTTGTGACGCGCCGCCACTGCTAGACAGTTAAAATTTTCGCAGATGATGTATTTCTGTTATGTGATACTTGCGATCTCCTTTAATAAATTTTTAACTTTAAACTCTGTTACAAATAAGACATATAGGCGATAAAGCACCCATGTGTGCAAGAAAGCAACTTAACACAAGAAAACATTAAGAATACGGTCCCCCAACTTTTCAGTCCCTCGTGTTAAAAACGCGCACACTTCATAGTTTTCGTGGTCGCTTAAGACCGTTCGCAAAGTACAGTCGGATCAATAGAGCGTGGTTGAAAAATCTGCTACGAGCGAGTAGCCGGACGATAAATTATGGTGGACTGTACGCGACAGGTGGAATTAACAATGTTTCGATGTTTGGGGTTTTTATATTTGTCGTTATGAGGCCTAAAATCTAGTCTTCATATGGGACTGGCACCAGTAATGGGATGGTATAGACAAATCCTGTAAAATAAGTATTTACTATCAGTTTTTAAGCTAGCAACATTTTACCATTAACAAGAGCACTGCTTAATTTTTTCATTGATATTTGTTAGATTGAAAGTTAATGGCGCCATACATCTCATGACTGGAGCAAAAAAACAATACAATACAAATCCTCTTTATTGCACAACCTCTGAAAATAATGTACATGGAAACACATAAAAAACATGAAGATAGAGGTAAACAACAGGCGGCCTTATCGCTACAGAGCGATCTCTTCCAGACAACCTTAGGTAGTGGAGAACTGAAAAACCATAATGATGATAGTTATAATTTGTTAATATTGTTAAAACCAATTGCAGCAGCTTTCATTAAATATGTAGAAAACATAAAGGACGAATAGGACGGTGAAATATCAAAAATACTCCAAATTTTCTCTTATCCTATTATTGGTGCCGTTAACATAAATAAAATGAAAAAGTGCAGGTACTCTGATTTTTTTATATATACTAAGTAATATGCTAAAACGATAAAGACAGATTAAGTCTTATAACACAAGGAGGGTACTTTTCAGTTTTAAGGATGAACTTTTTAGTTCACAGTTACTTACATAGAAACATATCTAATATTAATTTTCCATTGTTACAGATTATCAAAGGAGCTCGGAGCACAACAATCAAAAAACGATCATCTCCTGCATTTTACCTAGTAACTATGTCACACATAGCTTACATTTAGGATGCAGGAGTATGACACGCCATCTATATTCCTTCGAGCGAACTATAAGTTTTATTACAACTCACTAGTTCGGCTACTCGATCACAGATAGCGCTGTATTCAGTTGTGGGCAAATTGAAGATATTTGGATGTATTGCGATGTGCCCTTGTCATTCTTCTTGCCCTGTGTGTTTATACTACTGGACGGAGAACTGATAAGGGCATATTCTTTACAATTTCGTCGTGGGACCTAAGAAGACAGAAGATTTGAGTGATATTTTTAATGTCCAATTTGCCTTTTGATATTATTGTGTTAAATAAAAACCGGCCAAGTGCGAGATGCTAGATGGACTCGCGCACAAAGGGTTCCGTATCATTACGCAAAAAACCGAAAAAATACATATCAAATTTGTTGTATGGAAGCCCAACTTAAATATTTATTTTGTTCTTTTTTAGTATTTGTCAATTGTTATAGCGGGAACAGAAATACATCATCTGTGAAAATTTCAACTGTCTATACTCTGTATCTTTAGGTATTTAAATAAAAGTAAACAAAATCTACTCTCAATGGCTCCTTAAGCCAGTTGAGGGTAGATGAAAACATTACATGATCAAATAATGTAGGTTAAAGTCAGGTCGTTCAGTGACAGATTCAGGCGGTTTTGTATTTGGCTGGTTAACCAGTAAATGTTATAACTACCCGAAAATGTACAAATTATTTGTTTACTTTTATTTAAATACCTAAAGATACAGAGTATAGCTATCACGGTTCATGAGATTCAGCTTGGTGACAGGCAGACAGACGGAGAGAGGAGTCTTACTAATAGCAAAGAGAATTTGGAATAGAGGTGGATTGTCAAAGAAAACTTTGTATCTACAGTAAATTTACTGGCATCTTTCGACAAATGATTAAAACTTATTATTTCACTGATATGTATTAAATATCAAAAAGTGGCGCCATCTGACAGATCAAAGGCCAAAGGTATGTCGACATCGTTTCGCGCGATATATGGCGCCATAACCTAGTTATAGTCCGAAATGGACTGTCACCTTTAGGTTGTGCCCGGTAAGATGGCGCCACTTTTTGATATTTGACAAATTTAACACATATCAGTAAAAAAATAAGGATTAAAGTCAAATGGCATTAAAAAAGTTTTAATCAATGTTTACGTGGCTCTAAAGTTTTCTTTGACAATACACCTCTATTCGAATTCTAATGAAACCAAAGAAACACTATCCTCGTAAAGTTGTGCAAAATATTTTAGTTGCATTCTAGACAGCTAAAGTAAATTGTGCTGTGTTATGTTACTTATGTACTTATTCGACGACCGGTTTGGCCTAGTGGGTAGTGACCCTGCTTATGAAGCTGATGGTCACGGGTTCAAATCCTGGTAAGGGCATTTATTTGTGTGATGAGCATGGATATTTGTTCCTGAGTCATGGGTGTTTTCTATGTATTTAAGTATTTATAAATATTTATATATTATATATATCGTTGCCTAAGTAACCTCAACACAAGCCTTATTGAGCTTACTGTGGGACTTAGTCAATTTGTGTAATAATGTCCTATAATATTTATTTATTATTATTATTATTTATTTATGTTATGTCATCATTTTTGTGATAACTGAACTGTCTGTCTGTGCTGTCCAGTCTCCTTTTTAGGGTTCCGTAGTCAACTAGGAACCCTCATAGTTTCGCCATGTCCGTCTGTCTGTCTGTCTGTCTGTCTGTCCGAGGCTTTGCCCCGTGGTCGTTAGTGCTAGAAAGCTGAAATTTGGCATGGATATATAAATCAATAAAGCCGAAAAAGTCGTACAATGAAATCTAAAAATTTAATTTTTTTTAGGGTTCCTCCCCTACACGTAAAGTGGGGTGAAATTTTTTTTTCGCTTCAACCCTAGAGTGTGGGGTATCGCTGGAAAGGTCTTTCAAAACTAATAGGGGTTATCAAGAAACATTTTTTGATAAAGTGAAAATATTCGGAGATAATCGCTCCGAAAGAAAAGAAAAATGTGTCCCCCCCCCTCTAACTTTTGAACCATAGGTCCAAAAAATATGAAAAAAATCGTGAAAGTAGAGCTTAAGAAAGACATTAAATGAAAACTATAGCGGATATGATCAGTTTAGCTGTTTTTGAGTTATCGCAAAAAGTTTTCCCTTCATAGTAAAAAGACTTACTTTAATTAGGTACTGATTATGCAAATTTGCCTATTTCTTTAACTCGGGTGAAAGGTACCGTTTCATCCCTTGGTTAACAATTTACTATACTTTAAGCTCCAGTTTAGCTTATTGTGACGGAAGAGTAACTACGGAACCCTACACTGAGCGTGGCCCGACATGCTCTTGGCCCGTTATTCAATTGTTAAATATTATTTTACACTACGTACTTTACAATTTTCAGTATTCCTTTGATCATTGTGATATTGTGTTATTTTGGATTCGATTTTGTGTTGTTTGCACTTTGCCCTAGTGTTTCATTTTTCTGAGTTTTCGATTTTCATCTGACTTCGCTCGAATTCTTGTTCCCACTGATAAAAGAATATTACTTATATGCAGTGATCGGAACTATGGGAGTAAAACTTTAACAAATCTTGTTAAGCGGACATAAAATAGTGCATACAGCCCTAAAAATATTCATGTCCATAGGGATAGGAATAGTTTATTACTTACAGCCATAAATATATTTACATTCATAGATATTCGAATATGTTTAAGGCTATAAGCACTCTTTTTATGTCCGCTTGATAAGTTTTGTTAAAGTTTTACTCCCATAGTTCCGATCACTGCTTATATGCCAAAAAAATAAATACTTATCGGTAAATTTGTAGAGATTGCGCATTGACAACATCAACAAAGATTTTCCCAAATAACCAACGAGTACATCGGAGAGTAGAAAATGGTTTAAGCGGCTACCATCAAAGCGGAGAATAGTGTGATACAGAACCTTTAAAGAAATTTTAAAATTAGTAATTAACTTGGATACTCGATAAATGTCCTAATTAAGAATTTTTAGTTTTTCCACCTGTTTCCAAAGGAAAAGTGATTTTATCGTGTTTTAAATGC
This sequence comes from Cydia pomonella, assembly GCF_033807575.1. Taxonomy (NCBI): domain Eukaryota; kingdom Metazoa; phylum Arthropoda; class Insecta; order Lepidoptera; family Tortricidae; genus Cydia; species Cydia pomonella. The sequence continues at coordinate 7,392,380 of NC_084728.1, forward strand.
AAAATTCATTTTTTTTCATTCGATTGTAGCATCGTTAATTAAGAACATATATTATGTAGTTAAGTTTCACACAATGTATGGGGTTCATCCTATACCTTTTCAATTTGTGCAACCTTTAAACGTTATTCGATTTTTGAAAATTTAAATAGATAGGTACTCCTAGTGTAAATTTATTTGATAGCGAAACGTGACGTACGCGTTTGCGTTAAGTCTAATTTTGTATGGGATTAAGAAACAGCGCGCCGAGCGGCACGTTTTGGAAACTCATAATCCCATACAAAATGAGACTAAATGCAAACGTAATGTTTTTCTTTAAGCTGTATCTTTTACTGAGGTGTGCCAATAAAGAGTATTCTATCTATCATCTATATTTAACTCGTTTTATACTGTTGCTGCAATTGCACCTTTGTAAATTTTTGGTACATTACGTGCGTTAATAATTAATAAAGAAATATTAATGAAAATAGTCTTATTATTTCTGTCTTGTCTGTGTGTCTTGGCCTCTAACACTACTGCACGCCACTGATCCCGGTTCTGTGCATTTCTCGCCAGCCTTCAACCTGGAGCCCGCACAGGGGGGCGATTTTTGAATTTTGAGCGCTCGATTTCGTCACTCGAAAATCTATGGAAAACGGCGAAATAACATTTTTGAAATACGAGCGATAGAGATTGGGAATCCAGTGGTACTGACCACTCGTTTTTAATTCTATTAGTGGAATTGAAATGCCTAGTAATGGAGATATTATTAAAGGTAGAACACGAAATCGAGCGATCGAAATTCTAAAATCGGCCCCCAGATCCGTGTCCAACACAAATATTTAAAAAATAAGTAGCAGCTCGGCTACAGAAAGTTACTATTCATCTTTCTTAATTTAGGTAATTAAGCCCTATTTAAGCCCCGCCACTGTTAAACGAAATATAACAATACTTTATATTATATGTGTAAGATTTTCCAATAAAAATTTTCCTAGTTATACCACATATCTGAAAGTTTCTTAAAAAATGACACTTACAATTTTTTATTTTTTCAAAAGTAAAAGTCAAAAGTCAAAAGCATTTATTTGTCTTTTAGTTCTCGAAAACTTTGTTCACATGCCACGCGACTCCCGAGGGGAGTTCGTACTACACAATTATAGATGACTAAAGGCCATGCCATCCGACTCCTCTAGCGAGTAGTAGTGGTTGAGAACGCGCTAAGTGCCAGCCAATCCACTTCCATAACAATCCTGGAAAACTTTTTTAAATGTATATCTGGGATACCGAGCTTTACTCAGAAAACTAATAAAAACTCAAAAATGCGCGTTTCCCATAGATAAGACCTAGCTAGATCGATCGTCCCACTTTCAATCGATCGAAAACGTGCCGCTTTGTCGCTTACCATAAGGACGCCTTGACCTTGAGTGACAAAGTGAGAAGTTTTGCCGGTTTCTGTCACATATAGCAAATTTCATTGAAATCGTTATCGAAATCGTTTCCGAGATCCCTGAAATATATATACAAGAATAGCTCGTTTAAAGGTAGAAGATAATATTAGACTTGGAATTTCGACCAATGATATAAATAAAGTGATTGATTGTTATTGTGGTTTGCTGTTGTTTTTCACAATTGGTAATTTTAAATACTATTTTTAGAACAATAGCGATTACAAGATAATCTAGTGTTAGACCAAGCTAACTTGGTTGCGATTTTGATAGACCCATACTTACTGTCCTCTGTGCTCATCGGCATGCCTAGTAGTGGAGATATTATTGAACAAAATACAGGATATCGAGTGGTCGAAATTCAAAAATCGGCCCCCAGGAGCCACTTAATTATTGGCGCCATAGAAAAATAAGGAAGTATAAGAGTGCTCATTCTATATATCAGTTTTCTTACCAAAACGCTTATTTTCGTAGTCGCCATCTAGCGTCAAGTAGCGGATTTATCAGTATTTGACGAGGGGGCAAAATTTCAAAGTGTAGTGACTAGGTCAAGTAGGGTTTTTTTTTTTTTTTTAATACCACGACGGTGGCAAGCAAGCATACGTCCCGCCTGATGGTAAGCAGTCACCGTAGCCTATGGACGCCTGCAACTCCAGAGGTGTTACATACGCGTTGCCGACCCAATTATTGGTATCATTTGAAAGAGCTCAAATTGTACATTCCTACCCATTATTTTCTTTCATAGTAAAAAAAAATATTGTGGAAAATGTTGTAAAAAAATACCCCCCCCCTCTCCTTGCTCTTATTTCCGAAGTTTACAAAAGAAAAATTATGAAATAATCATACCTGTATCATGGTAACTTTTTGTATGTTTTATGTTCTACTAACACTTAGTTTGAAATCTGAAATTATACTAATCATTCTTCTTCTTAGTCGTATACTCTTGTCAGAGTAGTCGTGGTCATTGCGGTCGTTGTACGGCTTTTTGCGCTGTTATGTGTTTTGTTTTTGCATTGTTGTTGTTTTGTTTCTAATCATTATGGACCATTATTGTCTGTTGAATAAATAAATTAAAATTACAATGAACTACTACTTTTAACGCGTAGTGTGATCCACTGCCTGCTTTTGATGCTCATTGTATAGTCAACGCCAATATGCGTAAACTTTTGAACCTTCAATGAAACATACATAAGTGCATACTTATTTTTGGCGTTGACTGTACCTACTAGATGACGATATCACTATCAAACAGTGTTGGCCGAAACGTTAACAATAAACCATTACAAATGAACTGTGAAATGCAAAAGTCCGTTACGGTTTAAGGTTCAATTTCTGGTGGTTAAGTCTATTAAAATTTACGTTCGGCCAACATTGCTATCAAATAGGACTAGTGTACATGTGCCGTTTCAGGAGTAATAGTACATTACTATAAAGGCCGGGAAACGTAGGGCTGAAGGCCAAGTAGATATAGACGGCCGAGCGTAGCGAGGGATAGCGAGGCGATGGGATACGCGGCTGGCAACCCCGTTTCTCGCCGAGATTTGTATAGTGCTTTTCTCATACTTGCAATGAAATAATTAAAAAAAAATAGGATGATGATGATAATTGATGATGATGATGATTGATGACGATGATTGTTATTATTACATTCGGGATATTAAAAGGGGAATGAAATATTGATTATTTTTACGCTACGACGCACGGTTTAGGAGATACAGCCCTATAAAGATTTCTGCATGACTGAAAAAAAAACTTTATTATGCTGTATCTCCTAAACCGTGCGTCGTACGCCAAAATTAATGAAATTTTTGTTCCCCTTTGAATCAGTAAAATAATATTTAACAAACACAAAAAAGACAAAAAAAGAAAAAAACTTAATGGCAGAATTTTGCTTATAGGTTTTTAAGGTTGAATACCAAGACGTGCCATCATTTGACGTTTAAAAACAAAAGAAGGTTGCTTTACAGTCCTAGGTGCGTAAGGCAGTATGAAATTCCTTTACATATCATCTTCACTCATCGCACCTGATATGTAGTATTTCCGGACCTAATTTGACGTAAGTCATGTCATCATTTCATAGCAAGTTTGAGAAAAGGTATAGGCTGGCCCTCGCGCTATTTAATTGTATTTCTACTTAATTATTAAATACTGCGGAATGGAGTATCGAGACAAACCATTGTGGTTTAACGATACTTTTTGATCAAATATTCTGTAATTGTGATTTATCTGTAATAAAAAAAAAAAAAAAAAAAAAAAAAAAAAAAAAAAAAAAAAAAAAAAAAAAAACGCGCTGCTTTCGCGGCGTAAGTACCGACCACCATAAGATACCCTTACCCGTGGAACGTCACATATACCTACTTATGAAAACAGCTTTGGAGCCAGCTTCCTGACAAGCAGGTGTTTCAGTAAGTATGGAAACAGTAAAATTTAGTATTAAAATAACAAATGAATACGGAAATCGTAAGTATTAAAATAACCCGTCTCTGACAATTTCTCAATCTCAATGATTTAAGTCCATAAACTATATACGATATATACGATAGGAAAGAAAAATAATGAATAATATCACAAAGCGACTGCTTCTTTGACTGGGTCTGGACCCGCGACCTTCGAATTGAAAGCCGCACGCTCTTACCGCTACGCTACCAGCCCGCGTAGCCAACGTGTCAATCGTAAATGCTCCTAAATGTGGACCCCAAGCTCCAATGATCCGTGGCAAAAGTCAGGACAACGTAAGGATGATGATCATAAAGCGATTGTATCAAAAATACACACTGTATATTCATACAATCGCTAACTTAAACTAGACGTAGGTTTTAGTGCTATCTATAAAACAACTCTGATTTTTTAGTCAGGACAACGTAAGGATGATGATCATAAAGCGATTATATCAAAAATACACACTGTATATTCAACTTCTTGTTACCTACCTCTGTAGGTAACTTCAAGAAGTTGAATATATAGTGTGTATTTTTGATACAATCGCTAACTTAAACTAGACGTAGGTTTTAGTGCTATCTATAAAACAACTCTGAATTTTTTTTTAATATAGTCTTGCTTTACTACATGAATAATATGAAATTTAGAAATAGCATTTTTCATTCCATTCTTACTTATAGTATCTGGTCGTACGTAATTAAGAACAAAATGTGACGTTCCACGGGTAAAGGTACCTTAGAGCTGTTGGCGCTTACGCTATTAAATAATAAATAAATAAATAAATAAATAAATAAATAAATAAATAAATATTATAGGACATTATTACACAAATTGACTAAGTCCCACAGTAAGCTCAATAAGGCTTGTGTTGAGGGTACTTAGACAACGATATATATAATATATAAATATTTATAAATACTTAAATACATAGAAAACACCCATGACTCAGGAACAAATATCCATGCTCATCACACGAATAAATGCCCTTACCAGGATTTGAACCCGGGACCATCAGCTTCGTAGGCAGGGTCACTACCCACTAGGCCAGACTGGTCGTCTGGCTATTATTGACGATGCTCCAATACTAATGCCAACCGCCATAAGGTACATACCTGTGTACCCGTGGAACGTCACAAATAAATATGCTAAAGTAAGATGAGTACCTACACTACAAATTTCTCAATATAATAAGAAATATCCAGACGCTATAAATTATGCAATCATTTATTGACAATAACAATATACATAATGGATATATACAGATGATTACTATAACTAGCTTATATCTAAAATAGGCCCTTGAGGCATTGTACCAAGGATGCTCGCGGCATTTCCTCGTTGTATCGCAATACTGATACGTTGTGAGAGGAAGCCGCCAGCTCTTCGGTCACCAGTTACGTCAACCAGACGTTTCGCGATTTCTCCAAAAAACTTGTGCGCGCTGGGACCCCATTGACCTAGAGTTTCAACGCCAAACTACGCTATAAATAGTTTCCAAATGATGATATATAAAAAATAAATAATATAGGACATTACCTTCTACACAAATTGACAAAGTCCCACGCTAAGCTCAAGAAGGCTTGTGTTGTGGGTACTTAGACAACTTTATAGATACATAATATATCAATATCTATAAATACTTAATATACATAGAAACACCCATGACTCGGGAACAATCCATGCTCATCACATAAATAAATACCCTTGCAAGGATTTCAACCCGGGACCATCGGCTTCATAGTCAGGGTCACTCACCTCACCCACTAGGCCAGACAGGTCGTAAAAAATATTAGTAAAGGGCTTCATTGACTTGACTACAAGGTGACTTAAAAACGTACCTGAAATGCATATAGGCCGGCACGTGTCCCGGCATAAAATCGTGCTTAAATACGCCCGTGCTATACTGAAAACCATATTATTATATCATACATATGCCTAGTTAACACGCATATCACTACGTATAGAGTTAGGTTATGGACTGATATCAAAATCAGTAATTCCTCCAAACGTCAGATCTTGCTTAAGAGGGTAGAATAGCTTTTTGAATAACGAAATAACGGTAATTTTGTATGAAATTCCATTTCGGGAGAAAACGTTTTCCACTAACAAATCACTTTGATTTTGATGTCGACTTCAGCATAATATATTCTAGGTTTATAGGTTTCGCTTTATTGAATTTAATTTTTGCTTTGTTTTGCTATTTTTGAAAAAAAAAGGAAAACCTATAAACCTAGTTTTTCATTGTGTTAATAACATACCAAAAAATAATGGAAAATATTTAGATATGGAAAAACGTTCACACGAAAAATTCTCAAATTTGAGAAGGGGCTCCACTGGTATTTCTACTTAAGGGATCCGGCACTTCATTTTCTATGCAGAGCATCAAAGCATCGCGTAATCACCGAGGCTCGGAAGTGGCTTCATGAGATATCTTAGTTTAGGTTTAAGATTCTTTATTCTCACTAATAATTTGACAATTCACTTACATGAGAACTTAAAGCTACACAAATACATTTATTTTGCATGAAATTAACGAAAGAACTAAAAACAAGAGGGTATTTAAACATACAGTAAAATAAAATCTGCCGATACACTTAAACAAAACAGGGTGATTAGTGGTGCATGGATGGTAAATGGTAAACACTCCGTCTGTTCAGATATACACAAAACATTTTGTAATTACTAGTAAGCTAGTTTGCAGTAATGACTATTACGAATATGCAACATATCCATACATAACCCACTTAAAGCAGCTAATAAATAAAAAACCAGTACAGATAGGTAAAGCGTTAGTGTTCACTTCATACATCAGTTTTCTTACCAAAACGCTTATTATTTTCGTAGTCATCTAGCGTCAAGTAGCGGATTTATCAGTACCGACTACGAAATCACTCGCGTAAGAAAACTGATGTATGTAGTTACCACTCTTTCTTTACTTATATTTCTCTATGCCGATACTGACCAACTGTGGTCTATCCGTGTCTAATGATCTATATATTTGGTATATGTCAGAGCAGTAAAGAACTAATTTTTGGCACTCAACTTTCCGTCAAGACTACCTAAAATTGTCCCGCAGCGGGACACCGGCAAACAAGCTAATATTTCTTCCTGGCAGTAGCGGAAGAACGGCATACCTACGTACAGACTTGTACAAAATGGCGTCTGACATACGAAGGGCTATTTGTGAAGAAAACTGATGTATGGAGTAAGCACTCCCGACGCTCGGGAGTGGTTTAGTGAGACATCTTCGTTTGCAGTGACTATTAGGAATATGCAACATATCCATCCATAACCCACCTAAAGTAGCTAAATAAAGAAGTAGGTAGTGCAGATGGGATGGTAGGTTTAGTTAGATAAAGTAAGATTAGTTTACAGTACAATTAGCATCAAAAGTAAGAGATGAAACAAAGCATCTAAGGTATATGCCCTCTGGACTACTTTTCCAAATAGAAATCTGTGACGTTTCACGGGTAAAGGTACCTTATGGCGGTTGGTGCTTACGCCGCGTAGCAGCGCATTAGTATTGAAGCAGACTAAGCGCCAACCGCTATAAGGTGCCTTTACCCGTAGAACGTCTCATATATAGTTTGGCAAGCTATTTCCATCAGTAGAAAAAGAAAATTAAAAAAAATGTAGGCGCGAAGGGTTGACTTCCCATAGAAAATTTGAATTTCGCCTTTTTCTACTGACCACATGGGTTTGCCAGAGTACACTTTAAGCTAAAAAATATCCTGTTACAATCGGATTGTTCTGCATGGGACGTTCCACGGGTTGCGGCATAGCGATTGGCGCTTACACTATTATTGACGATGCTTCAATACTAATGCGGTTCTATGCGGCGTAAGCCATAAGGTACCTTTACACGTGGAAATTCATCTGCACAATCTATAACATGACATGACACCAATTTTTGGATAAGTCACAATTTTTGTGATAATAGGGAATATTACGCTAAACTCTGCGTAGGGGGCGCCACTACCACAATCCATCACAATCTGAGGGTCTACCACGAAACAAGAAAATCGAAATTTCGTTATCTAACCTCTCTATCACTCTTGCAATGTAATGTAATTGTAAACAAACCGCCTTGATGCATCAATGCCATATTTAATTATACCTAATTGGTAGTGTAAATTATAAGGAATACGTGTCCCTAATACACAATATTGGTCAATTCAGTTGAAGTGCAGAACTGTGTACTGGAAATACTATAGCTGCAGGCGTTCAAGCCTACAGTGGAACGCAATTTGTAAGTGAATGAAATGAGTGAATGGAATCGGTGTAACCACATTTCTGCTGACATTAATCGGTAATCATGTTTAATGCGGATAATGATATGTGATAGGATTTCAGTGTCAATTTTATTGCATTTGCGCTCAATTTGTTATATGATTTGAAGGTAGTATTAAAAGTTGGGTGTCAACTTTTTTTTTTATACTACGTCGGTGGCAAACAAGCATACGGCCCGCCTGATGGTAAGCAGTCTCCGTAGCCTATGAACGCCTGGAACTCCAGAGGAGTTACATGCACGTTGCCGACCCTAAACCCGCCCCCCCTCGATGAGCTCTGGCAACCTACCTAACCTTACTCAAAATTCAAAATTCAAAATTCAAAAAAATTCAAAAATTTATTCTGCAAGTAGGCCTCAAGGGCTCTTTTACAAGTCAATACAACATTTATAGTAACATCATATAGTGACATGAAAAATACATAACAACATTTATAAATACAACAGCCAATACCTGGGTAAACATTACATTATAATAATCTTAAAATAAATAACTCACCGGCAGGAACACAACACTATGAGTAGGGTCTAGTGTTATTTGGCTGCTGTTTTCTGTAAGGTGGAGGTACTTCCCCAGTTGGGCTCTGCTCTAGATCTGGAATGACATCCACTGGCTGTGCCCTACCACACAAAGCCAGATGACATTCACAATGCCCATACCTCTCTTTGGACGTAGTTTAAGGACTTCCCGGGTAACTTGACTTGACTTGTAACTATATCACTTTTTTATGAAAAAATAAAATCTTTTTTTACATATTAGATATATATACAGGTCTATAACTAGCTTAAATCTAAAATAGGAACTTAAGGCATTGTACCAACATGCTGGCGGCATTTCCTCGTATCGCAATGCTGATACGTTGTGCGAGGAAGCCGCAGCAAACGCTTCGCGATTTCTGCAAAAAACTTGATCACATTATTAGCCACGTACATACATATATGTCCATGAAATCTGTCTAGTGGATGTACAATCGCTATCAGATATATCGGAACGGTCAAGGTAGGTACCTACTCTAAAAATATTTGAACATGCACTTCAACGTCTTGATAACAGAAGCTTCTTTGAGATGTTTATGAATGCCTTAAGAAAAAAATATGAAGACAAGGGGCCTTATTCGACATGCACAACTGTAAAATTTCGCGTCCACATCAAATCAACACTTGATTCTATCGCATGTTGATTGTATCAAGTGTTGATTCTATCAACTGTGGATATTATCATTTGGAACAATCAAAACTCATTCATAGAAAAAATAATCAAACTAAAATCAACTTTGTTTATTACTACTATACAGTTTGTAATGGCTCTGAACTCGAAGTGGATCGGTTTGATTTGATTGTCACCTGACTGTGGATTGCTAATGTCAAATTTTGACAAGTGTTGATTTTATTGCTAGACTTTATTGTCTATGGGCTTGGGCACCATCTTGGATTTTTTGACGTACGACAGGGAATACCCTTCCTTTCATACAATATATGGCATAGAGTAAGGCGTCTTTTTTTTTTAAAAACATAACTTTACAAGAATCAGCGACATCTTGTATCCGATAGTATAAGTAATGCGCTATGAATAATGCGGCGGCGAGTAGTGAAACTATACCTGACAATGTCAATCAATTAAAAAGTGACCACACAGTTGATGGTCGATAAAGGCGATTATTAATTGAATTTTAACGACAATAAAGCACTATTGACATGCGATCTTTTTGTTGAACCCACACCTACACGTCGAATAATGCTCGCTCCACATATTCTCCTAGAAACGCTCAAAATTGTAAAAAAAATTGATGCAATTTACTCCGCACCCAGTCTCAAGTTGCTTCTAAACCACGTTAACGAACCAAGTTGTAACCTAACACATCTGTAAATATAAGGCATATGATTTAGAGATAAAGTCCGTTTTTTTTAAATTACGAGATGGTTCATGAATAACCTTTATTACTATAAAAATAATACTACATTTGTCAAAAAAAAATTCTGTATTGCGCTATTACATAATGCATAAAATTGATATAAAGATAGGTACCATAGTAGCTCGCTCACTTGGTCTATCAACAACTATTTTAATGCTCTTTGTACTCGTATACGCGACCCCATTGTATGTACAGTCGCCATCAGATATATCGGAACGCATGTATGATATCTCAAATTATTAAGATAAGACCTACTGTCCTGTCTATATTACTTACCAAGACCTAAGTACCTATTATTTATATGTACCTACACAAAGAGAATTCCTATGTTAAAAGGAGATTAAATACATATTTTGTTATTCAACTACAAATAAAATAAAATTTATCTTTTTCAGTTAACACATTTTTTTACCGATTTCTTTAATAAAATAAAACATTAAAGTATTATGTGACTATATTTCATTGTCTTCGGTGTAGATTATTTACTGATGTTCCAATTTCCTGTATCAGTTTGGTACCAGGAAATATAAAAACTACACCTCTTCAAAAACTTTGCTGGTAGTTCGACATCTGTAAGTTTAAATATAAAACATGATAAAAACACTTAAGTCAAAAACGTATACATAAAATATTTGCCCTATATTCTGGTCGCTCGGTAGGGTGCCCAGAAGGCTGGGTGCATTTCCGCGCTGGTTAACAATGCTGATCCTCTGGTCACCAGAAGCCTATATAAGGCGCTCTCATAGAGCCACGCTAGTGCCCTAGAGTTTCAAATTCAACCCCAAGTGCCACAAATATGTAGTTAAGGGTTTAAATTCTGGATCAAGAACATGGAATACTATTCGCTAGTAAGGCCATAGGTATTAGAAAAAAATAATAGTAGGAGACGGCCGTGGTCATGGTAGGTGGTACAGGTGGGCCAGGCAAGCTCTGAAATTATGCACCTATTTTACTATAACTTTGTTCACCTGTGTATATTTACTGTTTCCATGATAATCATTTTTAATATGTAGCCCGTGTAATCGGGCTGTATAATTGGTCTCATATTTTTTAACACAAAATCATAATTTTAATTCAATAATTAATGGTGTTTTACATATTAATCATTAATGTTTAATGTACCTAATTTGCAAAATTTTCTTGCATATAATGATATTGTTTACTTCAATTGACGTGTTTATTATTTTCGTTACTATGTCAACGTTAATACTTAAAAAATTATAACGTGAAGGTTGAGTCCGCAGTACAGTTACAGTTTACGTACATAGTGGCATTAGCACAGTCGGATTAGGACCAAACTCGAAATGTCTGAACAGTCATGAAATTTGGTATGTATATACGCCCCTTAAAGACCCCTTTTTCATGCCCACACCATTTGACATTTGGGGACTTCGAGGAACCGCAGCCATCTTGGAAAATGTGGACCATCCAGGAGAATTTCGCGTTTTACTCTAAATCTACGTTCTTTATTCAATAATCGTGTAAGGCAACATTCAAGCTTATAAAATTCTACATAAAATAGTTTTAGACATCTTTGCGAAAAAAAATGATCTTGCTGTAAAAAATACTTGCTAAACCCAGATTTAGCCCTTATACCCTTTCATGGGATATTCTCTTAATAGGAAACTTGGAACAATAAAAATTCCACTTTTAACTATACATTTGTACATAATCTACCCCAATATCAATATTTTACTTGACTGCAACTTAACCAGAAAGTAGGGTTATGGGTATAAGTACTGAGGATTCAGGACACCCTGTACCTTAGGATACTGGACGGATTTTTTAAATGACGTATTATTTAGCCCTAAACTTTTTTCTTCCGTTAATTTTAGTAACTTTGTATTGCATAGCACTTGTATACTAACTGTGGATCTACTGATGTCTGTTTTACTGTACTCCGCTCAATAGTTTAGGCGCTAGAAGAAAAAATATGATTTAATATTCGGAGTCCTCTCAAGGCGGCTGTATTGATTTTTCTTTAATAGAACAAGTAAAAGTAGGTTGTGAATGGCAAGAGAAATCTAACGATACGTCATTTAAAAAAATCCGTCCAGTATCCTAATACCTAGCTACTGGGTGCACTGAATCATCAGTACGTACACCCATAACCCTTCTTTCTGGTATAGTCACAGTAGAGTAAAATGTTAATATTGGGGTAGACCACGTACAAATGTATAGTTTAAAATAGAATTCATATTCCTCCGAGTTTCCTTTTAAGAGAATGTCCCCTGGAAGTGTATAAGCGTTAAACTTAGATTCAGCAAGTATTCTCTATACCTAACAAGATGTATTGTTCTGCAAAGATATCGAGGACTTTTTTGTGTAGAATTTAATAAGTTTTAATGTTGACTGTTGTGTTGATGGTACACATTTTCCAAGTTGGCTCGGATTCCTCGAGATCCCCAAATGTTAAATGGTTTGGGCATGAAAAAGGGGCCTTTAATTTATATACATAATAAATTTCATGACTGTTACAGAGATTTCGAGGTTGGTCCTAATCCGATTATGCTACATAGTGCGTCCGCAGCAAATTCGGTTCTCCATACAAATGTAGTTACGCTCTCATTTTAAAATGACTTGCTAGATTGCTCTGAAACTTTGTACTTACAATATGATATGGTATGTCTATGCCTATAATTAATTTAAAACATAAATGTGAAATGAGAGCCAGTTAAGTTCAATATTAAGAATATGAGTCGTTGTTGATTCGCCGACAACGGAATTGAGATCTATATGGGTCCAATGTTCTGTGCTGTGTAGAAAATCCTGAAATTATAAAGGATTTGTCTTGGCTAGTTTTTACGTATAGGCTACGTATCACCGAAACGTCACAAACACCACGAAGGTTCGGCTTGTACGGGCCCTCGTTTTTCCTATATTCTTACACGCTGCGGAGACCTGGACTATCCGAAAGACAGAGGAAAAGACGATAGACGCCCTAGAAATATGGTGCTGGAGGAAAATGCTGGGGATATCCTGGACCGAGTTTTGGACTAATGTCTCCATCCTTAAAGAACTCCGTATCAAGCAGCGCCTTTCGACTCTCGTAAAGACCCGCATACTCAGTTTTTTCGGTCACGTCTCGAGGAGGAACAACGACTCCATAGAGCGTCTAGTGGTGCAGGGTAGAGCAAACGGAAAAAGACCGCGCAAAAGGCCACCTATGCGATGGACTGACCAAATCAAATCTGCCATGAAGGGTCCCCTGAACGCATTTGCCAGAATGGCCCCCAACCGCGAAAAATGGCGAGAAATCGTACGGCAAGCAACATCTGCGCCTGATATCAGCAGTTGACCACGACGCTCTGCAAAGAGTACAACGACAAAGAAGAAGAAGACGTATCATATTTGTCTAAAATTTGGTTTGTTGGTACACACACAAGGGATAGTCTCTAGCTAGGTACGGGGTGCCACACTCGTCAGCGCGACGGCGATATTTTTTACCTTTTACCTAAAAATCTCAAATTTGTGTACGGGCTCAGCTCCTGTTTCGTCTTAAGCCTGAATTTAACAGATTCTGACTCACAGGGGGCTTTGAGCATGCTGTTGCGTTCGTTTTCAAATTTTGAAAAAAAGAACTAGCCTAACAACACAATAAATGCTTGTTTTTCCGCATTCTTCACTATATCTCCCTGTCTCACTACTATCTGACCTTCTAACCCAGAGGGGAAAATATACCTTATTGGGGCTACTCCATCTTCCTCATGATAATTATATATTTTACTTTACTGTAAAGCAATCGGTACATGTTACAAGATGCACATTGTTAAGAGCCGGGGTTAGAACCCACGACCATTGGTTTTAAAATGAAGCTTTGTATATAATTTGTATTTTTATAATAAATCTGTTTTCTTGTTGACATTTTGTGGTATTGTATTGCTTTATGTTAATTGTCAAGATAGTTCTTTCATCCTGGACAATTGTCACATGCGTCACATGTACGTTTTATGATAGATCTACATCGACGCAACTGCATGTCATTGTCAAAGAGCATATAATCACTACGTTTTAAGAGACGGGACTTCCATACTAGCGAGTGGAATCAGTTTGTTTCGCAAATCATTACCAAAATGTACGACAAAGAACCGTCAAAGAACCATAGTACCAACATAAGCGATTTAAATAGTGTAGTACGCTACACGCTTTCGATTCTTATCGATATCGATAAAATGGGGAGGGTTGAAACATAGGCTCCTGTCTACAAATTTTGTACTCGAAATCAGGTTAGCATCGAGTCCACATTTAAGTTGTATGTTATATAGTGGATAGTTCTTAATTGGACTACTATCTGGTCGGGCTTAATGTGGACCCGAATTATTTTAATACAGTTTTTAAGTCGTGTTTTTTTATTTTATTAAATGCTTGATTTTCATAATTATGTGCACATACATGTTTGAATAAATGTAACTTTTCTATGGGAAAATGTATCAGGTCTTCGTTCCCAACAAATTTGGCCCACTGCATGCATCTGAAAACATACAGCCTTGGAAAAACATGACTTTATCTACAGTATCGATTTTTGCACTAAATAATAAAGAAATTACACGAAATACCCGAACAAAACATTGAAGCCTTCAAAACAAACAAAGCAATTAGGCTGACAGTAGACTTGATGTAAACTTGACAGAATAAATAGCACTGACGTTTTCTTTTTCTTCGTTGGCAATGATTTGCGAAACAAATTCCATACAAAACATTTTTCTTCCTAGTTGCGTCAGCCTGATCGGAATTTGGCAGCTAACTCCATCTTGCGTCCAGTAGAAGAATCAAAATCGTACAGGTAAAACTACTCTCTGCCTTAGGATCCCCTTTTAAATGTCATAAATCCAAACATGGCAGCCATACCCATCGACAAAAAAGTCTACCGTTGATCTAATTTCATTTGACATTTAACTAATACGTATTCGACACGCTTATATTTGACAACTAGAATCCTGACTAGAGCTGGGACTGCGTACCAAAAGTACGTCTCTGTTACTCGTACCAAAAGTACGTCTAAAATACCAGTTTTACGAGTATGACCCCCAATAGGCAGTTTACGTATTTGCCGTGCTTAGGCGTCTTACAAATAAGGATTATTTATACAAATATCGACTTATTATTTCGGTAAGGGTCGGAAATATGGTGACGTTTTGAGTGAAGGCTATGAATCTATTGTCATATTTTTGTTATAAATTATTACATTATTTTTAGATACAACAGACACCCAGACGACCATCTGTTAACAAAATTTTATTTTACCTAAAGTAACGGTAAGAATGGAGGTACGAGGTGATAAAAGTTTCATATTTGTTTTATTTCAGAAATCAAAGTCCGTACTTTTAAATACTCGACAAGCTAAAAGTAGTCTATTACAAATAACCTGTTCCAAAAACTATTCCGGTACAACGCCCCGCCTCTAGTGTGGATATTGTTCACTGACAGGTGGTGATAATAGCAATTCGACAAGTCACAATATTTCTCACATCAAATGGAAATCAACACGAAACGTCACTTTTAGCATGTCGAATAAGGGCCCAGGCCGGAATCGAACCGCAGTTTTCAGCTTACAGGGCCTACTAGTATTTTTTTAGTATTTAAGGTCCTAACAATTTAGCCACCAATATTTTTACAGCTGATAGCTGTACTCGACTTCTGGAGCATATTTAAGTATGAAACATTATATGTTTTATGATGATGTTGTCTCAACGACTATTATTCCCTTCGAGCATCACCGGGAAGGGAGACGGCATTCATACTATTTCCCCTCTGCCGAAGCATAGGTACAACTGTACCTATGGCGGTGCATGTTGTGCCTCGTCCGTACACAAAAAGAGATCGAGGTGTGCAAGATTTGTCTTTGACGTGTGTCATTTTCTATGTATTTGTGTCGTCAATACAGATTGACGACACAAATACATAGAAATACAGTCTAATATAAACTTAAAATAAGATATACAGTCTTAAATAATGCATCTTCATTTCATTCTAATAAGTGTAAAAAACCTAGAAAAATTATATACATAGATTTATATAAAAAGAGTAAGTATTTACCTAGATTTTAAATTTCAATACTTTTTTGTAAAATGTATGCAAGAAATAAAAGCCTTTTTTATTTATTTTGTTACAATTAAACATTAGAAACTTAAATACAGTATCCGCTTATAATGACATCCAAGGGAAGTGACAAATACGTTATAATAAGCATATATAATATAAAGCACAGTTGTACAGCTTCTTGTTTCTGTTAAGTTTTCCAATTTAATCTTACACGTGAGAGATGAATTTTATTAAATTTGTGACAATTATCAACTTGTCACTGAGAATCAAAACTAAAATAACTTACAAGCCACGAATGCACCAAACGACCTCACAGGGAAAGACGTAGTGACGGCCACGAAAACGTCCTTGCAGGGAAAGACGTGGTGACGGCCACGAAAACGTCCTCGCAGGGAAAGACGTGGTGACACTGGTGACGACCACGAAAACGTCCTCGCAGGGAAAGACGTGGGGACGGCCACGAAAACCAGCGAATGTGTTAGTAGAACCGGTCAGGATTTTACGAAAATAGGATTTATTAGGTGCCTGCCTAAATCTAAAATTAAAAAAATATAATTAAATCGTTTATTTCAGACATAAAAGTCTACCGGGTTTATCATAATTATTACTAAGTATACTTAAAGTTAGTGTTAATATTATTAAAACTAAATAATACAATAAAACTAAAAAAGAAAAATAAACTAACAGCCTATGACCTGAAACATAAGGAACTGGCGCATGCAGACAAAGCCAGCGTCTTATTAGGGGGCTGTCCCACGTGTCTGAGACAACGCTTAAGATTCTATTGGGGCTGCCCCGTATCCTGCTCAAATGCTGCAAATTGCACGGAAGACCAGCGTCGAGATCCTTAGGTGGTATCTTGACATTAAGCTGAGTGGAGACCTTTTCAGTGACGCTTAATAATAAATTGGTTCTGTCGTCTTATGTATTATCTAAACTTAAGCATTTTGTGAATAAATTTCTTCTATTATATTCTATTTTAATAAATGATAATATAGTTATAATAATTAATACAGTTATATTAAATATATTAAAACAAGCCACTCGGTATTTTAAAGTCCAAGATTGCTCGACATGTTCTCTCCATAATGAGTAGCTTAAACGGAAGCACGCGTTAGCAGACCGAAGCAGGCAACCGTTGAATCTCTGTTTTGAATCGCACTGCTAAACTGTGGAATGAACTGTCGCCTGCGGTATTTCCGGACCGATACGACCTTTAAACCTTCAAGAAAAGAGCGTACTCCCATCTTAAAGGCCGGCAACGCACTTACAACCCCTCTGGTGTTGCAGGTGTCCATGGGCGGCGGTAATCGCTTACCATCAGGTGATCCGTCTGCTCGTTTACCTCCTCTACCATAAAAAAAAGGACAATCCAGACGCCAACAATTTTTTGCCAATCTGATAAAATTGTCTGATCAAATCAGACCGTGCAAAGTTTAAAGCTCTCAAATATCACCACAAATCTAAACTTGGTGATTAAATTGATCGATTTGATCATCTCGTCTAGCCTTTAAGGGCTCCTCTATACGATGGCTCTGCGTAGGCCAGTCTAAGGGACGTAGCTATGCGGTGGAATGAGATAGCAATATCACTTACTCCCTCTAACGCATAATGCGTCCCTTGGACTGGCCTGCGCTGGGCCATCGTGTAGAGGAGCCATAATATATTTAATAATATTGTTTTGGTTAATATACTGAAAAATATTGCAAGAAAAACTTGTTTTAAAATACACGTACAAACACAATGTCGTGTATGGAGCCAACAAGGGAAAGTATCAACACACTGTGCTTCCTGCGCACTATATTATATATTTTTGAGAATAACTAACATTCTTACTCAACTTCGGCGAACAGAGAAATGCGTGGAGTAGCCATTGGTATTAAATTCATAATCCCTTATTCTTAATCTATTCTATTATTCTTATTAATTGTATCGTTTCACAGTGTATTAGTTTTATATGTAATATTGTGTAAATATTAAACAAATGAAATTAAAAGAAATAAACTTTTCAAGTCTCAATTATTTATGTTTTATCCCTATCTTACAAATACATAAGACAACATGAAAGATAAAGACAAACGATTAATGGCTAATTGCTAATTAAACTTTTTTGCGTACGCGGAAGACGCCATCCAGTAGGTCACGAATGCAGGCGATGCCAATGTGTTATACCATGCGTTTTTTGCATACAAATCTAGATTCTACAGTAAAAAATTTAAAATCGCAGCACAGGACGTCGCTCCAACAAACAGCATATATTACACGTCCACAGTGCCTTAGTGTCTCACTGTAATACTGTGTAATCTGTTTGAATAAAAAATAAAAATAATTTATACAATAATCATAATACAAATAAAGTTAATACAACAGCCATAACAGTTTCTAATTATGGATAATACGATGTTTTGCTCTGAAAGAACATGCACTAACCATATTTAACAAGGCAACTACAAATAAAACGAAGATAAGTAATGAAATTAATTTTAAAATTAATGAACGAATTAGTGAATTACCACATTCAAGAAGAAGAAACGTTTCAGAAAGATTTATAATTTTAGCAGTTATTTCTCAGTGTCTAGTTGTTTATTTATTTAATCAACGTGTGGAAGACCGCCTGTAAGTCAAGATCGTCTAATTGTTTTTCGGTTTTAACTCTTGCGCCTGTACTGTAAAGGCTTGCAACCTTTACAGCCTCTTGGTCGGTGACTGGCAACAATTAAGTACCTACATATCCGAGGGCCTGCCGCAAAAACCGAAATCCGGGGATTTTTCTCTTTTACTCCAATGAAGGCGTAATTAGAATGACACAGAAAAATGCCCGCAATTTGCGAACTTCGATTTTCGCGGTTATACTGAATTTAGAATCAGATCTCGCTGTCAGATGGAACGGCTAGGCCGGCATTCTCGAAGAAGCAGCCATTAACTTTTTGAACGCTTTATGTCATACACACAACTAAAATTCCAAGCTCCCGGGCGCAAGAAAGATAATATAAACCTTACTTGAAAGTGTAACGGTTACTTTGACAGCGTCCGCCATAACAACTATAGTTGTCCTTGGCGGTGTGGGCATGACTAGTAGCGACGTTTAAATAACAATATTTTTTTTATAACAATAATTCCACTTGTTTAAAGAAGCATTTGATTTATTAAAACTTTTTCGTCACAATATAAAAAGCGACTCCACTCCTTTTTAATCCAGAAAAATATGCATCCGCCGACTTGGAGCGCCTAGGGCTGTACCAATTAGCGGCGTCCGGTGCGCGCGGCATTGTCGCCAACCCTAGCGATGTTGAACTTCACTAAATATCGTTATAGTTATCCTAAGTTGATTTGGCATTTTTAAATTTAAACTTTGCTTTCTAAGTTCAAAATTTATTCATTTGAAACAAGAAAAAAAGGTACATTTATTAACGTCCAATATAAATACTTAAAATTATATAAAAACAAATTGACGCTATGAAGGTCAAGCTGTGGCTAGCAATGCGCCGAAGAAAATTGACAATAATTCCCAAATTCCCATGAAATGTTCTCGGTATTTTTTTTCTACCTTCCTACAGTAAGTTTCAATTTCTATTACACTTGAAACAGACGCCAATTATTGATGTAAATGTTAAATGAAACGATCATCAAACGCTAAGAATATTGAGTAATTAATCCCTATTCTGAACGGGAACTTTCTAAGTGGAAACTTGCATGAGAATTTTCTCATGAATAGAAATTTTCTTAAATTTTGAGAATGATCTGCAACTTCTTGTCTGTCTAATTTTAAAATGTATTTATTTTTATATCAAATACCTTCATAAAGCGGGTATATTATATTACTCACATTTTATTTGTATTGTATCGAATAAAGTAGCCGTAAATATGTATTATAATATTATAAATAAATATTAAGTAAGTACGTATGGCAAGTGGGTGTATTCGTTTAGACATAGTTAACAATGTGCTAAAGAATATTTTCAATAATTGCAAACTTCCCATAAAAATCCTCGCTAATTTTATACATAGCTTGATTTTAAATAATTAAATGTTTAGCGTAATAAACTTCATGCTTCTTATGCCTTATAGTAACATCATAAAAAAATATCTTTATTCTCCCTAAGGAATAAAATTGATATAAATTATAACTTCCGAAAACCTGCGTGAATATGAAAATCATTATTTTAGAGTTAAGGATGACTCACGCTACACAGGGCCAGGGCCGAGCCGGAGCTTCTGGCGCTTCGCTTTCTATTAAAAGCATTACGTCACACCGGAGCTCTGGAGTGGTCCGGTGCGGGCTCGGATCGGAGGCTAGCCGGTCATGCTATGAGCAAAACTCGGACTTCCCGGAGCCTCCGGACTACCCGGTGACTCAATTCTTCTCTTCGGGTGATATTCAACTGGTCCAAGATCTTTGTCTAATGTGCATTGCGTCTCACTCTCTCATTAAGCAAAATGTGAGACGCAAATACTCATTGGACCAAGAAATTGGAAAGATGAAAAACCAGAATACCACCCTTCGCAATATGCATTACTTACGGCGATGATTATATTTTGGAATATACTGTTACAAAAGCATATAGGTTTACTCAATAATGTATTAATCCTGATTTTAATATTTGTAATGACACTTGACTTGATTTGACATCATTCCGGATTTTGTTTGCAATTTTAATATTTGGGAGGCAATCCAGTACATTCTAAACCTGTGGCGCAAAGATGCCAATGATGCTTGCTATGGGCAACTTCTTTTTAGGGTTCCGTAGTCAACTAGGAACCCTTATAGTTTCGCCATGTCCGTCTGTCTGTCTGTCTGTCTGTCTGTCCGAGGCTTTGCTCCGTGGTCGTTAGTGCTAGAAAGCTGAAATTTGGCATGGATATATAAATTAATAAAGCCGACAAAGTCGTACAATAAAATCCAAAAATTTTTTTTTTTTAGGGTACCTCCCCTACACGTAAAGTGGGGGTGAAATTTTTTTTACGCTTTAACCCTAGAGTTTGGGGTATCGTTGGAAAGGTCTTTCAAAACTAATAGGGATTTTCAGGAACCATTTTTTGATAAAGTTAATATATTTGGAGATAATCGCTCCGAAAGAAAAATAAAATGTGTCCCCCCCCCCTCTAACTTTTGAACCATAGGTCCAAAAAATATGAAAAAAATCGTGGAAGTAGAGCTTAAGAAGGACATTAAATGAAAACTATAGCGGACATGATCAGTTTAGCTGTTTTTGAGTTATCGCAAAAAGTTTTCCCTTCATAGTAAAAAGACTTTAATTAGGTACTGATTATGCAAATTTGCCTATTTGTTCAACTTGGGTGAAAGGTACCGTTTCATCCCTTGGTTAACAATTTACTATACTTTAAGCTCCAGTTTAGCTTATTGTGACGGAAGAGTAACTACGGAACCCTACACTGAGCGTGGCCCGACATGCTATTGGCCGGTTTTTTATTATTGTCTTAGACAACGGCATTCCAAAAGTCTCCGCTGTAAACTCAATAATATACCAGCAATACTTTTAGTTTGCATATGCATTCGCCTACAGATTTGAAATAAAACAGGATCCGCCATTTTGGCCATCCAGTCATCAACTTCGTCCTCTTGTGCGATGTCTTTTTGAAACATCAATTCTTTCCTGAGCATGTTTAGGAAATTGATAGGTGATGGTGTAGGGAAAGCTTGGCTCGCTTCGTAGGTTGATTCGGAGAGTATGTCGAGGAAGTCTCGTTGGCCTTCCATCGAGATGAACTTGTAACATAGGATGTTTAGTGGACGGAAGCCCCTGTAAATGAAATGATGTCGTTATTATACTTGTGTCGGAGCCATAGCAATTCTGTATCCGTCAGAGATGTATCCATAAGATCTGTCAGACAGATCTGTCCGTAGACACATCTATGCCTCACTCCCGCTAATACGCACATTAAGAGAAATATCCACTACGGAAACATCTGTATTTTAAACTTAGCTGACATTATCTTTCTTTCGAGTCAGGGGCTTTTCTTATCCCAAAAACTGTGATACCATTGAATTATTATTACTACGTATAGAACCGGCACAGAGAACCAGTATTTTGCGCCATGAGTTGTTGTCGGCCGATAACAAACTATGAAAGCGGAGCGTAAATCTCTCGACCTAATCGTGTAAGCGCCATGAATCTCTCAACCTAATCGTGTAAGCGCCATGACTCTCGACCTAATCGTGTAAGCGCCATGAATCTCTCGACCTAATCGTGTAAGCGCCATGAATATCTCGACCTAATCGTGTAAGCGCCATGAATATCTCGACCTAATCGTGTAAGCGCTATGAATATCTCGACCTAATCGTGTAAGCGCCATGAATCTCTCGACCTAATCGTGTAAGCGCCATGAATCTCTCGACCTAATCGTGTAAGCGCCATGAATATCTCGACCTAATCGTGTAAGCGCCATGAATATCTCGACCTAATCGTGTAAGCGCCATGAATATCTCGACCTAATCGTGTAAGCGCCATGAATATCTCGACCTAATCGTGTAAGCGCCATGAATATCTCGACCTAATCGTGTAAGCGCCATGAATATCTCGACCTAATCGTGTAAGCGCCATGAATTTCACGGCGCTTACGACGATTTTGTCGCATGGTTCACTCCCCGCTCCCCTGGCCTACAGGTTGCGATTTTGACAATTTCATTGTTTGGTATGGCTTATA
Source organism: Cydia pomonella (assembly GCF_033807575.1). Lineage (NCBI taxonomy): Eukaryota > Metazoa > Arthropoda > Insecta > Lepidoptera > Tortricidae > Cydia > Cydia pomonella. The sequence goes on from NC_084728.1 coordinate 7,415,149, forward strand.
GCATCTCTAATATGAAATAATAATAACTCAATGAAAAATGAAATCAAATGAAAAACATTTATTTCGAGTAACTATAGACCCATAATTTTTTTTTAGTATACTTACTTTCCTAATGTTAGTACTTAATTATTCTCGCGTTGTTGTATTGTGTTCAATGTGTGATACCTATATTTACAGTCTGATATGTCTGAATTAGAAACAGTAAATCATAAGTTCACAGGCACGGATTTAATGATATTACCGGTTTTATAGTATAGATCTAATGATCATATGTTAGATCACAGAATTACTTACATTTCTCTCGTAACGTTCTGGGTCTGAATAAGCAAGATGTCACTCGGAAGGCTTGTGAGTGCGGGAAGACTGGACGGTTCAAGTGCCTGAAAAAACAATAGCTTATGTAGTTAAATACCTTTTGAAAATATAGATAGGTGGGTGCCAAGTGCTGAGCACGATTAAGAAAACCAAAAAACCAAAAAATTTTAGGTAAGCCAAGAGACCCTTCACGGTACCACGGTACTTTCATCCTTTTATTATAGGGAGCGATTTTAATCCATAACTGTAAATTGGGTTAGCAATGCAGCTTGCACGCTGCAGAGCTTAAAGAACATTCTCAAAATTTCCGAGAATTTCTGGAAAATTTCATTAAAAAAGTCTCATGCAAGTTTCTAAGAAAGTTCCCGTTCAGATTAGGGATTACTCACTGTCCTTGACCGCTGACTACTGTTTCATTGGATATTTTACGTCAATAATAGGGAGTATTACTGCAACATTCTGACGCCAGAGAGCAGAGGGCTTACCGCGAACCACGTTCGACGTATTGCCTCCCTGTCACCCTTACGTACGAATTTACAAGTGCGACAGAGAGGTAACACGTCGAACGTGGTTCGCAGTAGGCCCTCAGCAAACGTAGTGATTATATGCTCTTTGTTGGCGTCTATTTCGTATAAGTGACACAGAAATCGAAACTAACTGTAAGAAGCTTTGGCAATAAGCGTGCAGAAAGAAATACCAAGAACAATTTCATGGGACCTTTGCAATTTTAAACAGTAAACCGTAAGGTCATAGGCACGATAATGTTTACCAGTATAATAGGGTTGTTTCCATCTACAAATCTTAGGGCAGAATTGTATTCCAATAAATTCTTTTGGATTATAAGAACATGTTAAACTACTTTTAGGGGACCTGTAATGACCATATTTTTGTAAATATTGAATTTAAAATATCTTTTGGCACACGTCACGTGACCAAAGGCGAAACGTCTTTGAAGATTCTGATGACGTCACAACTCTCGGATTGACACTGTTGACAGTTAGGCGATAAACAACAAATGACAAATGTCAGTTGACAGTTCGTATCTTCTACGTGTGTATGTAGTTATGTGTCAAACAGTAAACTGTGACGTCACACAATTTTCAAAGAGCGTTTTGGGCGCGAAAGCATCTGTCAAAATATATTTTGTTAATTTAACATATTTAAAGCTTTTTTTAGTATAAAAGTTGAATTTTAGGGCGTTTCAAAAAATTGGAAACAACCCTATTCCCATTGAAAATTGTTAGATTGGATAGATGTATTCTAATGAAAATGGGATGATTTTAGGAAAAAAGTACCAATAACCAGATGTGAAAATGTCCATTTTTATAACACTTTGTATGACAACTGACACCGACTGACGCTTTGGTTGTTAACCACTCAATCAAGGCCCCAACGTTGTCCGTTCTAAATACAAAATTGAATACTCAAGCAGTAGCTATTTTGGCGGTTACACTGCTGTGTATGTTTGGGTAAAAATGTGTGTGTGTGGGGTTTTAGGGATGTGGACTGGTCGATTTTAATCATGTTATATAATCGATAAGCGCTACACAGCGGAACGGAATAGTGAATAATTGAAGCTTCGGTATCTTCACTATTAAAAATAAACATCATAGATATGCTAATGGATAATAAATATTTTAAATGGATAATGGATAATAAAATATCCATTCTTGCGGTAAACATAATTTAGTAGTTATATATGTATTGTAATTAAAAATTCGAACTTTCTCTACGATTCAAACTGTATCGTACTGATAACCACGATAAAGAATAAAAGCGTTTTATGAGAATTTTAGTTATAGTTAATCCTTTCAAGTAAAATTAAAATTGTAAGAAATGTCGATTATTTATCGACATGACTTTATCGACATGGCCACAGCAACCTGCACTATTCCTGTTACTTTCGCACTTCCATACTTGTTAGAACGTGACAAGCATGGTGACAAATGATAATGAGCCTACAGTAGGGCTAAGATGGTCGGCTCTTTATCATTTGTCACCATGCCTGTCACGTTCTAACAAGTATGTAAGCGCGAAAGTGACGGACATAGTGACAAGTGATAAAAATGGAACCGTGCTGCCACCGCAGGTTACACATTGTTAATCGTACATAAATTCTGTGCTAACAATGCACGATGTAATATATATATATATTGTGTAATGAAATACAGTCAACAACCATATTGGACTTACACCCTATTGTCCCTATTTTGCTTGTTTACTTATTCGTTGCTGTATGTTTTTATTTTATTTATAAAACAAAAGCCAAGGGGTTACGGTGGCAGCTGGCTTTCGCTTCATCTTTTGAATATCATATATCTATGCACTTAATCATGGAAAATTGGATATAGGTACCTCACTTATAAAAATCTTAGGTTTCCCTTGAAGAGTAGAAGGCTGGTTGGTAAGGAAATAGTTTAGCACATCCCACTCTTGCACGCAATTGTCTCTTTCTGTCGTATTTTCATCTGGACACGACAACGTCGCGACTGCGACTGCGCCAAAGTTTGAGAAATCTTGCTGGAAAACTGAAAACCGTAACGTAATCGTAAAGGAAATATTTGATAGAGGCCGTGCCACTGACAAACAGCTGTGACGGCCCGGCCACGACTTCACGCGGCGGCGGCAGCGGAGAGCAGCGGCCATAGGTGGGAACGAAAGATCGGATCGCTGTGTCTCGCTCAAACCTATGGTCGCCGCTCGCCGCTGCCGCCGCCGCGCGAAGAGTGGCCGGACCGTTACACTGCAATGGCGGACGGTTTAAATGTGTGCGTGTCGCGAATGCGACACCTAGGCGGATTGAGTACATTTTCTCCAGTTTGGTACGAATACCTTTCTAGCTCAGTGATAAGGGTCAATTTATTATGGCTTAAAAAGTAAGTGCGATCTCAACTTTAGGAACATGGATAAATATCGTATTTTATGAACGATAGCGTGATAATTGATTAACTTATCTATGAAAATTTATCCTGTCTCTTTTTTTCTTTCGATCGCTATAATTTTTGCAACATTCGACACGCATGGCCGGCGTAATATTTTTTTCTTCAAACGTAACTTATACATACTGTGCCTTAAACTGTTTTTTGACAGGTCTTTACAGGCGGTTTGTTTACAAAGGGCCTACCGGGAAACGCGAAAATCTACATTTATTTGTCTGCCCCTTCATTGCTCAAATATGAGAGTTTCGATTTTCTTGTTTTACATTAGACCCTCAGATTGTGATGGATGGTGCTAGTGGCGCCCCCTACGCTGAGTTTCGCGTAATATTCCGTATATACTGCAGTGACGTCTCAATCCGACTGACGGCAGATTGGTGGATGAGGCCTTAGAGATAACTGTCAATGTGTGTCACGCGTAAATACTAGGGAATTGGCGGATGATAGAATCCTAGTTGTGTTTTAGTGGAAACACGTCCTTAGTATTCTAGCTCCATGACCGTATTTGTTTAATACCACACCACTTTCGACGACCGATTTGACCTAGTGGGTAGTGACCCTGCCTACGAAGCTAATGGTCCCGGGTTCAAATCCTGGTAAGGGCATTTGTTCGTGTGATGAGCATGGATATTTGTTCCTGAGTCATGGGTGTTTTCTATGTATTTAAGTATTTATTAATATTTATATATTATATATATCGTTGTCTAAGTACCTTCAACACAAGCCTTATTGAGCTTACTGCTGTGGTACTTAGTCAATTTGTGTAACAATGTCCTATAATATTTATTTATTTATTTATTATTTATTTATACACCAACCACTATAATATTTCTGCCTGTGAAGCCGATGGTCCTGGGTTCAAATCCCGGTAAGGGCATTTATTTGTGCGACGAACACAGATACCTATTTATTGGATGACACGAACTAAGTATACCTCAGTCATTGGCGTCTTTTTAAGTGTCGTAAATCGACATATGTAAACATGCAGACAGAAAATACCGAGAAATATTCTCTATATTTCATGGAAACTTTGCAATTTTCAAAATAAATAAAGAAATATAGCACATAAAGGGCTCTTAAACCATTAATCCGTTACATAATAAAATAAAATAAATAATAATAAATATTATAGGACATTATTACACAAATTGACTAAGTCCCACAGTAAGCTCAATAAGGCTTGTGTTGTAGGTACCTAGACAACGATATATATAATATATTATAATTATAAATACTTAAATACATAGAAACACCCATGACTCAGAAACAAATATCCGTGTTCATCACACAAATATATGCTCTTACCAGGATTTGAACCCGGGACCATCGGCTTCATAGGCAGGGTCACTACCCACTAGGCCAGACCGGTCGTCAAAGACAAAAAATAATTGTATTTGAAACGAGATACAAGAGTGAACTTACACTGGTCAATTTTATGCCAAATCTCGTCTGAGCTACTATGTTCAGTTTCTATGGCATTTAACTGAAATCTGTGGTTTTGAAACGCGTGTAAGAAATATAATGTCATTTCGACATCTGCGTCGCTGTTGTTTATAACTAAGATTGCGTTTTTTTCGAATCTGAAACAAAAAAATATATATCACGGGTCAGATGCAGCAGACAGTAATATTGGACACATCACACAGCACGTATAGTAATTATGTCGGTTCTTCAAAATTCAATTTTATTTCCTGCAAGTGGGCTTCAAGGGATCTTTTACAAGTCAATACAATATTTATAGTGACATCATATAGTGACATGAAAAATAAATAACAACATTTAAAAATACAACAGTCAGTACCTGGGTAAACATTACATTAAAATAAATAATTACATAATACAATACAACAGAGATCGAACCATAGAGACTTGGTTAAAAATACACTAATTAAAGCAAAAAATATCACTTTTCTAATCCGCAAAAAGATAACGTGCTAGTCAATCAGTGCTAACCCGTTATATTTACTTGCGTATGTTTACATGCAATTAATTACGCACCAATTGTAACTTACTTACGCAAATAAATATAACGAGAAATTCAGTTTTCGGACTTCAGACGGTGTCATCTCCGGCATCTCCTGAGGATGCCTCGTAGAGACGCGAAACACGTGTCAAGTTTTGTACTTTAGGTCGTGGGTTATTATATTTATTTGCGTATTTATTGTTGCGGTGGGAGGGTGGGACATTAATTGCATGTAAAAATACGCAAGTAAGTATAACGGGTTAGCACTGATTGACTAGCACGTTATCCTTTCGCGAATTAGCAAAGTAATATTTTTTGCTTCAACAGATTATGATCAAACTCACCTGTCAAGCTCATACGTATATCTAGCCCTCGTACTAATTTGTACGACAGGCTCATCATCATCATCATCTGCCACCTCGTGTTGGACGCTGCTGCCACTATAGTACACGGCACTGTGCTCTTCTAAACTCGGACCTTCATTTTTGTAAGTCGGTTGGTCAAATGGCAGTGCGATTTGCACTATACCTTCAAGCTTGGTGTTGTTTGGAGGCATTTTTGTCTAATGAACAATTGTTCAAACCAAACAAAGAAATACTACGAAAAATTAATAACAAACTAATTCACATATTACGACTAATTTGAACTGACAAGTGTGTAAAAGGTAATATTGTAAATGTTTTCAACTTTTGTGAAGACAACGTTTAAACATTGATATATGTGAAGACAATAACTGGAATGAGTAATCGTTATCTCTTACCAATTTGCGATAGCATGGATAACATTTTGATAAAGACTAAATGCTAAAGGCTGATTCACATAGATTCCTGAATATTTCCATTCCGTTAGTTATAAACAGTAGCAACGCAGATGCGGAAATGATAATGTATTTTTCACACACCTTCAAAACAACAGATTTGAGGAAATAGCCATAGAATGTGAACACCAGAACGCTGGCAGCGTAACGGGACCGCGACGCTTTCATATTGTTCCATACTAGGCTCTGTATCTTTAGGTATTGAAATAAAAGTAAACGAACAATTTGTAAATGTTCTGGTAGTTATAACATTTATTGGTTAACCAACCAAATACAATACCTCCTTGATCTGTCACTGAACGACCTGATTTTAACCTACATTATTTGATCATGTAATATTTTCATCTACCCTCAACTGGCTTAAGGAGCCATTTGAGGGTAGATTTTGCTTACATTTATTTAAATGACTAAAGATACAGAGCATAGCAATGTGGCAAAACTAATTTTCATAAATTGCAAAATTCTCATGAAATGTTCTCGGTTCTTTTTCTGCACGTTTATTCCCAAACCTTCTTACAGTTAGTTTCAATTTCTATGACACCTGAAATAGAAGCCAATGGGTGGCTTAAATGTTAAATTAAACAGTCGTCAACAAGACCGGGAACTTTCTATGTGGAAACTATTTAAAATAGGTTCTAACTTATAACTTCCGAAAACCGCGTGAATATGAAAATCATTCATGAATGAAAATCGTGTTGGTTTAAATCATTATACGAAAATCATTATTCTAGAGTTACCTACGGCGGTTATTATATTTTAGAATATACTGTTACAAAAGCATAAAAATAAGTTTTTGGCAAAAATTTCATTTTTGGTACAAGCTTTTATCGCTGACTGTACTTTTCTTTCCACAGGCAACTAATACTCATCAAGCAAATTATAAAAACCCCAAACACAATTAGGTTGCGTTGTTTTATCACAGAGTTCCTATGTCCACCTCTTGTCTCCATCATCAGATCAGCTCGATGGTACCATAATATTGCAGTGTCACCCGACTTACATATGTATGCAAATTTTCAGCTCAATCGGAAACCGGGAAGTGGATCAAATTTAACTTGCAAGATTTGATTACAAACAGACAACGGTCAGGTGAAAGTAAATAAAAGCTTGTAATAATACTCAATTATTTGTTAATTCTGAATTTAATATTTCTAATAACACTTGACATCATTCCGGTTTTGGTTGCATTTTTAATATTTGGCAGGCAATCTAGTACATGTGGTGCAAAGATGCCAGTCATGCTTGCAACTATGGGCAGCCTTTTTTTTTATCATTGTATTCAACAACCGAATTCCGAATTTCTTCCGCTGTCAACTCAATATTCTCACCAGCAGCACTTTTAGTTTGCATAAACATTCGCCAACAGATCTGAAATAAAACAGGATCCGCCATTTTGGCCATCCAGTCATCAACTTCGTCCTCTTGTGCGATGTCTTTTTGAAACATCAATTCTTTCGTGAGCATGTTTAGGAAATTAATAGGTGATGGTGTAGGGAAAGCTTGGCTCGCTTCGTAGTTTAGTTCAGAGAGTATCTCGAGGAAGTCTCGTTGACCTTCCATCGAGATGAACTTGTAACACAGGAGATTTAGTGGACGGAAGCCCCTGTAAATGAAATGTTTTCTTTATTATATTTGTGTCGGAGCCATAGCAAAATAAATAGCTACTACAGAAACATCTGTACTTTTAAACCTAGCTGACATTATCTTTCTTTCGAGTCAGGGGCTTTTCTTATCCCACCAAACTGGCGGTGATACCATTAAACTATTATTACTATGAGTTGTTGCCAGCCGACAACAAACTATGGAAGCGGAGCGTGATTCTCGCGACGTAAATGCGTAAGCGCCATGAATTTCCCAGCGCTTACGACGATCTGCGTAGCGTTAGGACTTCGGGATACTCACGCTGCCGTCTGTGGTGATATACCAAGTAGCTGTCTATGTGCGGTGCCAGTGCTATCTTAAATACGCGAGAGGAGCTGACGTCCACGGTCGTAACTTGCGGAATGCCCACAGACTATTGGGTGTTAAGCATTTTTAAGCATGATAGCCAATAAGTTTGATTGTCCTCTTATGTGCAAAATGAGCCAGAGGACTAAATCACTTTTATTAATTTATTATTAGCGTTAGTAAACTAACATGTAGATTAAGTTCAAAACTAACAATTATGTGGACCATTATGTTGTCTATAATAAATAAATAATAATAATAATAATAGGTTAGCCAAGTCAGCGAAACTAACCCACGTGATGGGGCCGATTGTGTACAACAGACTGCCGGGTCATGCCACGAAAGCGCCATCATTAATAAGCTTTAAAACACGACTCAAGAGATATTTATCGAGTACGAAAGTACAGGCGCGGATACAAGGGGGGGGGCATAGGGGCAATGGCCCCCCCCTAAAACCCTGGCTCTCACATTACTAAATTGAGTAACATTTTTTTTACCTTATTTTCTGTGCAAAAATATATGATTTTCTCAAAATGGCCCCCCCCTAAGCCAAATCTTGTATCCGCGCCTGCGAAAGTAAGTAGTACCTAAACTTAAATTTTCAATTTATATTATTAATGTAATCTACCTTTGTAAAATGATACAAATCATGTTTGGTAATTATTTTTTAGTTAATTATCCTGTGGCATATAAGATGAACTATTACGAATAAAGACATGATATGATATGATATGATACGGAAGAGTGATAGAGAGAGATGACATACGCTACGGAGAGTTAACGATTTTCACGTTGGCTACACGGCCTGGTCGTGGTCGGATGGTTTTTTTTTATTCTATAAAATATCTTAGGTGTGGCTTCCCTATATGAAGTAATAAATAACTCAATATGTGATATCTACATTTACAATTTGATATGATTGAATTTGAAACAGTAAATCATAAGTTCACAGGCCCAAGTTTAGCGGGTGGTAGCCGAGTGGATATGACGTCCGACTTTCAATCCGGAGGTTGTGGGTTCAAATCCTGGCTCGTACCAATGAGTTTTTCGGAACTTATGTACGAAATGTCATTTGATATTTACCACTAGCTTTTTCGGTTCAGGAAAACATCGTGAGGAAACCTGCATACATCTACGAAGATATTCAAAGGTGTATGTGAAGTCCCCAATCCGCATTGGGCTAGCGTGGGCCCTCTTGTACATGAGAGGAGGCCTGTGCCCAGCAGTGGGACGTAAGTATATAGGCTGAATTATTATTATTTGTATGTCTCTTACAAATTCTCGGGACCATGGGGTCCCGGGCATTTGGAAGGCGTGCGTAGGGCCGAAGCCAACACGTAGAGGCCCCTTGTAATAAGACAATTTACTCTAAAAAGTTTTATAGTATAGATCTCATGATCATGGGTACAGTTGTTAAATCACAGAATTACTTACTTACTAATCCAGGTGGAGTGGTCTGCTGACATGGCCGGGAAATTCACTGTTATCACTGACCCGACACAAAAATTAAAAGGGTTCGACTCCCCCGCAAACTTTAGTGTCGCCTGAACAGATTGAGGACGGGGCATGGCTTTTGCAACTCTCTTACTTACAAATGAGGCTGGAAGGTTTCTTCTATCTGGAGGGCGGCGAGGAAGAGCAGACAACTGAACATATATCATCCGGCGCTGCCCCTTCACTCTTATACTGGACCAGCTGAAGATTTGGTCTCCGTCACTCCTGACCTGATTACCTGGCTTAACAACCTTAAGGCAATACTTTGATAGTCCTTCAACTGTGCATGCCATACGATTAATAACTTACTTCTCTCTGGTAACGCTTTGGGTCTGTATAAGCACGATGTCACTTGGAAGCCTTGTGACTGCGGGAAGACTAGACGGTTCAAGTGCCTGAAAAAACTGAAACTTTAGGAAAAAAGTACCAATAACCAGAGGTCAATTTTTATGACACTTTATTTTACAACTGACACCGACTGACGTTTTGGTTGTTAACCAGTCAATTATGGATAATTGGCTATAAGTACCTCACTTATAAAAATCTTCGGTTTCTCCTGAAGAGTAGAAGGCTGGTTGCTAAGGAAATAGTTCAGCACATCCCACTCTTGCACGCAGTTTTCTCTTTCTGTCGTATTTTCATCTGGACACGACAACGTCGCGACAGCGACTGCGCCAAAGGTTGAGAAATCTTGCTGGAAAACTGAAAACCGTAATATTTGTTTAATACCACACCAACCACTATAATATTCCTGCCTGTGAAGACGATGGTCCTGGGTTCAAATTCCAGTAAGGGCATTTATTTGTACGACGAACACGGATATTTATTCCCGAGTCATGGATATTTTATATATGTGTATGTTATTGTCTTCAGTTGCCGCCATAAATACTCATGAAATAAAACCATGTAAACGGATTACATCGTGTATAATCAATCAAAATATATCCCGACGTGTCGAATTCTTTACAGCGTCTGTGGTCAACTGGAGACGGAGGAAAAAGAGCATCATCTTTGCAAAAGTACACTGCAAAACTACCCACATAATTATCTACCCAAAAATAGTGAACCAATAGTTTAAATTTTAAGGCTGGCTTTTTGTGCACGTACGGTCACAAGTATAGGTCGATTCTCGAAAGCTGGCACGAATGGAATGGACTTTCATTCGAGTGATACCTATCAGTATTCAGTCAAGGCTCCGTCACATTGACGCGGAAGCGTTCCGGAGCGGTCGCGGAGCGGGGCGGTAGCAGAGGGCCTACCGCGAACCACATTCGACGTGTTGCCTCTCTGTCGCACTTGTAAATTCACACGTAAGTGTGACAGGAAGACTACACGTCGAACGTGGTTTGCGGTAGGCCCTCAGGGCGGGTGGTGAATTGAAAGCGTTTTGATCGCGGACCCGCATTGCAACTGCGTTGTAACTTATAAGAGTTGTAAGTTACCTACGGCTACGGGTAGGCGGGCGCAGGCAGTTGGCGGTACAAAGTCGTCCGAGATGAACTCGTTGGACAAGGAAGAACTTTTATTAGTTTTGGCACTAAATCCAAAAAAAGAAAGACGTGGGTTTACGACATGAATACAAATTGAGAAGAATATGGTGAATCTCCCACAACCTCAATTTATAAATGTAATTATGTAATATTTGTATCTTAAATCATATAGACATGAATATTGTCTAACACACTAAATCAGTTTCTCCGTAACATCCATAGCTCATAACGTTCTGTGCATCCTCAGTTGCGCGGTCCGCAAACCCCGTCGGTTCCGCTACCGCGTCAATGTGATGGAGCCTTTAGAGTTAGAGCCACCATTTTATTGATTAACGTGATACACACATGGATCTTTTCATTCACTCATTCGTTCTTTTCCTGCCAGCTCTTGTGAATCGACCTGTACCAATAGGCAAGTTGCATAACAATCTCTATTATTTTTTTATTTCATGAGAAAAACCTCATGTTAGTTTCCACTTAGAAAGTACCCGTTCGGATTAGAAAATATTACTCAAATGTTCTTAACTGTAGACGACTGTTTCATTACAAGCTTTAATTTAACTTGCCCTGTTAGCATGTGTGTATGTTAGTGTAGGTCAAATCTCGGAAGCTAAATTTGACCCACTTTTCGATTTCCGATTGAGCTGAAATTTTGCAATAAGTATGTAAATTGGATGAGAATGGAATATTATCATGATACGTAGCTGATCTGATGATGGAGACAGGAGGTGGCCTCTGTGATAAAACAACGTGTTTTGTGTTTGGGGTTTTTAGAATTGTCTCGATGAGTATTAGTTGCCTGTGGAAAGATCAGTACAGACAGCGATAAAAGCTTGTACCAAAAATGTTTATTTTATTTTATTTTAGTATATGGAAAACCAACAGCGCTATATATATCTAGAACTTCCAATAGAATTACAGAGCCAATTACAGGTTCTCACTTATAGAAATACAATAAATTATAAAAAGTGTTTGCCCATCTTAATTTACACATACAAGTTCCTACAGCATAAGAACAGATCTATATATATATATATATATATATATATATATATATATATATATATATCCTGTGAGTACATATTCAATAATGCACCGAGCCTTGTCCTGCGCCAGAATTAAACCAAAAACTTATTTACTTTTTTATTTTATTTTGCCAAAAACTTATTTGTTTTAACACTTTTAGATCGTGTCATTCACGAAGACGCGTGCCTTGACACGGTGTATTGTCATGTTATTAAATGTTAGATTTGATTATTATATAGATATTTTGTCATTATAATACATTTTTCTAGATTAAATAAGCTAACTATAGTATTAAAAGTATTTGTAACGATCGATCACGTGAAGAGTCACGTGATCGATCCCTCCATCTTAAATATTGAACGAGCATTCGGGAGGGGACATTCGAACGATGACAGTCGAACGATGACAGTCGATGCAAATTACAAGTGATTACGTTGATTGTATTATTAGCAGGTCAGTACGTTTTGTTTTGTTAGAACTCGATACAATATAATTGCTTGTCTGAGCGACAAGCGTACTACTGTCGTGTGGTTAGTTAGATTGGAAGAGGTTATATTCATTGTGCCAAATAAATGTATTTTGATCACACCTACCGTTCTTTTAATATTATGGTTAGACCCCTTATATCTCAGAAGTGAGGATAGGCGAGTATTTTAACAAATCACTCGTTTATCCCGCCTGCAAAAGTTAATTAATCGGCCCTGGCACAATGAATACAATTACTGACGCATAACGACTGATGATATTGTTTGTCTATGTTTGACCACTTATTTTGACTAATAATTTTTTTATGTGAGGTTAGTGCTCACACTTAAATAATGTTAGCTTATAAGACAACTAAATAAATAAAAATAGTAAACGAAATAATAAAATATTGTAATGTAAGAACATCATAAAACTGAATTAGCTTACGTGAGAAATATTAAACGAGTGCATACGTTAAAATTAAAACGTATGCTTGTCAGGACAAGGTCAGGACAGGTCCTGAGTTGTTAGGACAAAAATAACAGTTACATATTTTACACTAGATAATTATAATTTCCTCCTCCTACTTGCATCGGTTTCCTCATCACTGAAGGTAGTTGCCACTTCGAGGGAACAGTTTCTCTTTGACAATTTACCGCCACCTCCATCTGTCGCCAAATGTAGGGCACCGTGGAGCCCGGATTGGTGGCGTGGAGCGTGGATTAATTTCCAATAAATCCAATAAGTAAAATATAAAACCTAAGGTTGATTGTTGCATTTTAATTAGAATATTTTCATTTTTACTTCATTATACAATTAATTTCAATTACAACGGTCTGATTTAATAATGTTTTGATTGGTTCGCAATCAGCGACGGAATATATATATATATATATATATATAGACAACGCTCTCCATAGAAAATACCAGCCATACTGACACTGACAGCTACCCCTTCACCGTGAATATATCCTTGCAGCTTTGAATTATATTCAATAAACTAATTCCTGCTATTAAACAAAGTTGTGATTGATCAATAAAAGTTTTGATTGCCTATAATAAAATTCTATGCGTCAAACCGTTGTTGCGTTACAATATTTTGGCGTTGTCAAATCTTACAATAATTATACTAAGATGGAACCAATTCATATAAATTATTGTTTGACGCGTATTTATTGTCAAGATTAGGCATGTTTATACTTTATAAGTGTATGTCGGTACATACAAAATTTGAAACGTAATGTTAATATGTATTATGTATTTTGGAACAATGAAAGTACATACAAAATTTTATAAAATGCCAGTGTTGAATGTTTCCCGAGTTTAATATACGTTTTTAGTTATGTATCAATAAAATGTAAATAATACAAAACAACAACGCAATATGGAAAGAAACCTGAAGTTAAAATATTATAAGTGAGACGACGTTTTATTTTAATATTTTGAAATTTAATAAAGTATTTAACTATTTATCATACGACCTTTTGTTGGGATGTTACTAGATTCAATTGAACTCTCCGAGATATTTTCAGTACGTGCCATCTGAAATATTATTCTTAACTGAATATATTGTTTTGTTTTAAATATAATACATATGAAATAACCAAAAATATAAGTAAGCGTAAGAACAACCTTATCTTCAAGTCCCACTTATCCATTTTCTGTCTGATAGTAATAAATTTCTTTGAAATGTACGCTACAAATTCGCGTGTTTGGCTAGGGAACCAAGTGAATCAACCTGGTGCCTGCCTGTTTAAAGTAACAGCATTTTTGTCCAAAGAATTTTCTGTTCCGGTCAGGGATTGTGCAACCGGTTTTATTTAATACCTGTAAATAAATTCTCAAACTAATACCGCTATAAAAAGAATAGCTATATTCCTATTAGAGGTATTGTTTTGATTTTGCTTTTGTTTTTACCGTTATATATAGACTATTTACAATATTAAATACCTTTATTCAATACCGCCATTCATTTTACTTGAAAGGTAAGATGTCAATCAGACACTACTACTAAATCACAACAAATAGGTCTAATACTGTAACGTTACGTGATAATATTTTGCATAGCTGGCTGAAGTGTAGTAGTAGTACCTAGATTAATATTATTTGTTTCTGAAAGTAAATTATTTAAGTAACGATGTCCTTCATTTTTATTCGCAAAGGAAAAGCCTTGCCAAAGTACTAAGTCTGAAATATTCTGACAATTTAGCAATACGCAAAGCGCAACATCTTCGAAGTCACAAATAAAGGAGTGTATTGACATTGACATGTATAACCGGTAATGGTTTTTAAGGGTAAAATGTCAAATACAGATATTGTTGTCTAATGGCAAAATCACTAATAGACATGAGTACCGTTATTGATTATACCTGTAATCAAAGCTTTAGTGATAAAAATTGCGAAATACAACTATAACCGGTTATACCTAATTTAAAACCGGTAGTCAGAATACCGGTAACGATCCTTGGTTCCGGTTCTTTGTGAAACTTGAATAAATAAAACAGGAAGTTTATCGGCAAGAAATTTGCACCGTACTTGATATTTTACATAAGAACAAGTAATTGGAGTTCCTTTAAAGTAAAATGTTGCATAACGCCATCTCATTCTGTCACCCCGTATCAAAGTATGCCCAAAAGGGCATGAGTTATTATGAAACTAATACATTTAGTTACGACATTTGGTTTAGCGTATTAGTCTACAACAGTCTGTTAATTTAAATAATTATTTATCATGTTTAGGAATTAAACTTACACAAACCAATTAATCCCATTCTTCTTCTTGTGTTGTATTGAATTTTTGGTACCAATAAACGCACAATAAGGCATTTGATATAGGTTTCTGAATTAATAATTTTGTATGGGCTGACATGTTATGCCACAGAAGGCTGCTGTCGTACTAAAGCTGTCTAATTCCGCCTAGTACAGTCAATTCACTGATTTAAACCTTCACGATTTTTACACATCTTTAACTTATACAAATGGGACTTAATCGCTTAAGTTTTAAATTTACCTCCGACGTTTCAAGGACGGTGTTGTCGGAGAAGACTGGCTAAAGTTGACATCAACATTTACATTAGAAAATCGCGCGAGTTTTTCGAACTACCCGCACATTCGATTCGTTTTCGGCACAGTAGCCGAGGGGTCATTTTTGAGCCCAAGTCAGTCTTTTATAGTTATTCTAGTTCGATGTTCGCAATAAAATGGTTTTTTTTATTGTACTTTTATTGAAAAAAATATATTTTTATGTTATGCTTAAAGCTAGATGCGTGATGGTGTGGCAATGATGCAAACTTGCCTATTCTTTTTATTAGTTTTTTTTATTGTTCGAATTCCCTAGGTGAGCTTGAGTTTGCTCGTCTTACATTTATATGAACAAATTGAATAGTTGTTTATTCAAATAGTGATCAAATTATTGGTATAAAGAAAATAAACGATATGATAAATAAATCAATAATAAATCTATATAATAGATTCATATACATAAATACCTTGTGATGTTAGGATAATTTTAACGTAACATGACGAGGGGAATTAAGATGATTTTTATAAGAAAAATAATGAAACCGTTTTGACGCGGCCTGAGACGTTTTTTCAGGCTGCGAAAAACACTAATAATTGATGCAAATTTAGAGTTTTGATATAGTGTAGATATTTCATGCTGCTGAAAATAACTGAAACTTGTTAAAATTTCAAATCTCATATATTGTGTAGAGATTCATTCATAACGGCCTGAAACGATATTTAAGGCTGCTGATGGCGACTGAAACTCGTGATAAATTCCAATGTTTTGACATTGCGTAAGGTATCATTAGAAATGGCTTGAAACGATATTTCAGGCTACTGAAAACGACTAAAACTTGATTTAAAATTAATATATTTTTATATAGTGTAGAGTTTTATCAGAAAGGACCTGACATGTTGCTTCCTGAAAACTCTCAGGACTTGATGAAATTTAATAAATTGGGAGGGGTGATATTTCGGGCTGTTACAGCTTGTTGGAAATGCTAATATTATAGTTTTAATGGTATTAGAAATTAATAATAAAACTTAACTGAAATCAAGGTATCCTGTCGGCTGATAGAGCTCTTTTAAAATAACAACGTGTTTTCTACCTAATCATATTTTAAGCATATGTTGCAAAATGCCGCATCGTAATGTTTTTGTAAGGACGATTAAAAATTTGAATGAACAATGATATTATCCGAACAAATCTAAGTTTCAGTGATGGACGCAAATGACGATAAGGTCAGCAATAATGGGCGCAGAGAGAAGCGCAGCTCCGATCATAATGTCGCGGAAGTGGACGTTAACGAATGTGAGATTCGGGAACGTCCAACGCCTTAATCATCTGCCATGCCAAGTGAGGGAGCGGAAGGGAGCCTGAAAGGTAGGCAAAGCCGCAAACACTTGCTGCATGATGAAGAGTATGATTGCGAGTTACGGTGTGAGAGAGCGCCACGTTCACGAACACCAAATTTGGGTCCAGACATGTTCCGTGCAGTTGAAGCATGTCGCCATAGACGCCCGGGCGCGCAAGAAATTGCGGATGGTAGTGGAGCTCCTCTTATGAAGACAACTAGCATAATTATAAGCATCCGCGACATCATGTAAGTCCAATACGGTATGAACGCATGGAGAGAAAGAGGCTCTATGTTTATAGTAGTAGTTCTGATGACGACTATCGTGTAACCTCTAAACATAAAAGGTTGTACTCTCACTCTCCATGCGTCGATCGTGTCGTAGATAGTAAGTAGACAACCTGAATGAATCTGGTGAAAATACTATAAGTAAATTTCTAATCATCGTAAAGATGTTGAAGAGATGAAGATTCTCGAGTTCGATCCAATATCGAAAGATCAAACCATTCCTACATGGCTTACAAAAGTAGAGGAGTGTGCTGAGACTTACGGGTTGGCAGAGAAAGAGATTATACATTTCACGCTTCTGAAACTTACAGGTCTTGCTAAATGTTGGTACCAGGGTCTCAGCACTAACCTATACACGTGGTCAGAGTGGAAAAGGAAGCTTGTAGAATTATTTCCAAGTCGTGATGATTACACGGAAGTTTTAATAACTATGCTGTCCAAGAAAGCTCGATATGGAGATTCACTTGAGCACTATTACTATGATAAACTTAATTAATTATTATTTTATTATTATCTTTATTTGTCTTGGGTGTTAAGTTAGTAAAGGTAAAATTAAAAAAAAAAAAAAAACATACGAAGATATTGGGACGACGACACTGAAAGTCCAAATGGAATGGGTCTGAGTAATCATCATGGCTAGTTAGCATGGCTAATAGTCTAGGATATAGGTAATTTAGATTAATTGATATTTTTTGTGAATATTGCACTATTGTTATAAAATAAATGCTTTCGATTAGGCTTTGTAGACGTTAATAAATTAAATTATAATTCAAATTAAGTTATGTGAGCTGTATACTTTATGAAACTGCTAGCTTAACAGTCTAGGCATGATTCATTTATTTAGTATAGATTTCATGTTGACACTTGGAGAGACAGTACACCTCCAAATCTTATTAGTATTAGTACTCTGACATTGGGGACCTTTTACATCTCCAGATTTAATGTATTATTTACCATAGAGACAATATGTCTCTGTTTTACTGTAGTCATTATTTATTTTAAGATAATTATAATGTAATGTTTACCTAGGTATTGGCCGTTGTATTTGTAAATGTTGTTATATTTTTTCATGTCACTACATGATGTTACTATAAATGTTGTATTGACTTGTAAAAGAGTCCTTGAGGTCTACTTGCAGATTTACTTTTAGAATTTTGAAATTCGTATTGCTTAGTTAAAATACTTTATTTTGTAATATACTGATATGAAACGAGTAAATCTAAAATGTAACCTAATGGTAAATGTAGGTGAGCAAAGGGACTTGCTCTAGCAGGATGGCCGAGCTGTAAGGATACTGTTTAGTTTATATAGATATTTTGTCATTATAATACATTTTTCTAGATTAAATAAGCTAACTATAGTATTAAAAGTATTTGTAACGATCGATCACGTGAAGAGTCACGTGATCGATCCCTCCATCTTAAATATTGAACGAGCATTCGGGAGGGGACATTCGAACGATGACAGTCGAACGATGACAGTCGATGCAAATTACAAGTGATTACGTTGATTGTATTATTAGCAGGTCAGTACGTTTTGTTTTGTTAGAACTCGATACAATATAATTGCTTGTCTGAGCGACAAGCGTACTATTGTCGTGTGGTTAGTTAGATTGGAAGAGGTTATATTCATTGTGCCAAATAAATGTATTTTGATCACACCTACCGTTCTTTTAATATTATGGTTAGACCCCTTATATGATAAATCTGGCCGACATCGAGGGTGTCACGAACCAGGGATCGGAAACCGGTATTTTTTGTATGGGAACGAAAACGGTATTTTTTCGTTCTTTGTTAATTAAGGTGACTGTGGGCAAGACCGGCATACTTTATTTATTTTTTACTTTGGAGTATTCTAGCTCCGTTAATTATTCTTTTACGTGATCGCTTGTAATCACATACGATGAAGAATTTCATAAATAATAGTTAAGCTATAGTGACAGATCATTTTAATCATAAATTAAGCAAACACAATAGTATTTTTAAAAATTCGGCGAGTAGACGGACTTCCCGTGTAGTTTAAGGTAAGTCCGTCTAGTAACGATATCAGCCATACTATGGGTGCTTATGTGTTCGTATTCGAATCCTTACAAAGAATGAAACAAGACAATGAAAAGTGTACTCTAAACTTG
This sequence comes from Cydia pomonella, assembly GCF_033807575.1. Lineage (NCBI taxonomy): Eukaryota > Metazoa > Arthropoda > Insecta > Lepidoptera > Tortricidae > Cydia > Cydia pomonella. The sequence goes on from NC_084728.1 coordinate 7,434,378, forward strand.
TTCATATAGGGTTTAGATTCGAAATAAACACAATTTTTCTTATTAAAAGGTAAGTCCGGCATATATTACGTAAATGGGGTGGTAAACCTTTTTTGGAAAATAATTATACGTACTTATTTTTTGGACTTCTCAAATAAAATACCAAGTCATTTTAAATTTACTCGTTGTTTTAAATTTACGGAGATCAAAGAGGGTTACATAAATAAACTCATAGTAGCAATTTTAAACTACGAACACCGTTTAAGTTTAAATCAAATAGTGATTGGCAAATCAAACTCCATAACACAAGTAGGTACCCTACATACGTAAATTTTCAGGATAAGTAAGGCGAAGAACCCACGTCACATAGCGGCGTGGCACGCGCTGTACAGCGTTGGCGTGGCGCATAACCTTGTATCACGGAGTAGGCAAAACGCCTAAACCACGATAAGTACAATAAATGTTCCGAAATAAAAAATACGTACGGACTGATATGGCTGCAATGATTTTAATCTTCAAAAGTGTCAAGAAAATATCACTGTACAACCGTATTCTAAAATTCAAGAGGAGTAAAAAGGGTAATAGTATGTGTCATAGGTATAATAATATAACATATGAAGGCGATGATCATGGGTTCGAATCCCGGTAGGGGCATTTGCTTGTATAATCTACACAGATATTTGTTCCTCCAGTCATGTTTGTTTTTGATGTATTTATCTATATAAGTTTGTATATGTCGTCGCTTAGCACCAATAGTAAAAGCTAAGCTATGCTTAGTTTGCGGCCAATATTTATTTATTTAGTTACTTAATAGGTATTTTCTTATTTGTATTTTCGGTTACATAGTGCTGAGGATGAAGAACACATTTCTTTAGTAGTTTCGAGATTAAAATTGTTAATAAACACAAAACACAAATATCATGCGCAATGTCGTAAAGATGCGTATCTGTAGTAACCTTATATAATCGTAATAAATAATACTGAAGCCATTTAACAGTTGGTAACCTCTGATTCAAGGAAAGTCCGGCATATGACGGACTTGCCTGGTGCATAGTAGACGGACTTTCCAACTTAGCAAAATTTTAATGTGATGAATGATGGAACGTATAATTACAAAACTAAGCCAATATCTGATAAGTTAAACACATAATAAAGATTGCCGGGTCTTATTTTACTTACGTAGTCAATTTCTGGTGCAAAATCTTGTCACAAACTATTTTTAGCAATTTTATTTGCAGAGACTGTCGCACTATCACTTCGAGTTCCATACACGTAATGACTTGTTTACGCGGATTGCTCTGAAGTTCGTTGTCACAGCGCCATCTGTTTTATAGTGAGGGAACTAGCGCGAAAAACTGACTTATAAACTCGACGCCAAAGCGGCAAACGCTTTCTAATTCAAAAGTTATAATGTGTTGACGGACTTGCCTTGTAGACGGTCTTGCCCACAGTGACCTTACTTCATTTCTAATTAGGCAATCTAATAACACGAAGTCGTTATCTGAAAACACAACTGAGTCCTACATTTAGAGTATAAAATAAACCGAAATATATGGTTATTTCTATGTTTTTGCAAAAAACCGGTTCCGATCCCTGGCACGAACTATACCTAACTTATTGGCGTCTTTTTAGGGTTCCGTAGCCAAATGGCAAAAAACGGAACCCTTATAGATTCGTCATGTCAGTCTGTCTGTCCGATTCTGTCACAGCCACTTTTTTCCGAAACTATAAGAGCTGTACTGTTCAAACTTAGTAAGTGGATGTATTCTATGAACCGCATTAAAATTTTCACACAAAAATAGAAAAAAAACAATAAATTTTGGGGGTTCCCCATACTTAGAACTGAAACTCAAAAAATCTTTTTTCATCAAACCCATACGTGTGGGGTATCTATGGATAGGTCTTCAAAAATAATATTGAGGTATCTAATATCATTTTTTTCTAAAATGAATAGTTTGCGCGAGAGACACTTCCAAAGTGGTAAAATGTGTGTCCCCCCCCCCCCCCTCCCCCCGTAACTTCTAAAATAACAGAATGAAAAATCTAAAAAAAATATATGATATACATTGCCATGTAAACTTCCACCGAAAATTGGTTTGAACGAGATCTAGTAAGTAGTTTTTTTTAATACGTCATGAAATTAAAAAAAAATTTTTTTTTTCATCATACCCATACGTGTGGGGTATCTATGGATAGGTCTTCAAAAATGATATTAAGGTTTCTAATATCATTTTTTCTTAAATGAATAGTTTGCGCGAGAGAACCTTCCAAAGTGAAAAAAAGTGTGTCCCCCCCCCCCCCCCCTGTAACTTCTAAAATAACAGAATGAAAAATCTAAAAAAAATATATGATATACATTACCATGCAAACTTCCACCGAAAATTGGTTTGAACGAGATCTAGTGAGTAGTTTTTTTTAATACATCATAACATTTAAAAAAAAAAAAAATCATCGAACATATACGTGTGGGGTATCTATGGATAGGTCTTCAAAAATGATATTTAGGTTCCTAATATCATTTTTTTCTAAACTGAATAGTTTGCGCGAGAGACACTTCCAAAGTGGTAAAATGTGTGTCCAAAGTGGTAAAATGTTGAAACAAGATCTAGTAAGTAGATTTTTTTTTAATACGTCTTAAATTGTACGGAACCCTTCATGCGCGAGTCCGACTCGCACTTGGCCGCTTTTTATGTGTCGTAGAAATCGAAACTAACTGTAAGGTTTGGCCATATGTAAACATGCAGAAAAAAAATACCGAGAACATTTCATGGGAACTTTTTTTTTATACTACGTCGGCGGCAAACAAGCATACGGCCCGCCTGATGGTAAGCAGTCTCCGTAGCCTTTGTACGCCTGCAACACCAGAGGAATCACATGCGCGTTGCCGGCCCTAACAACCCTCCCACCCCTCGTTGAGCTCTGGCAACCTTACTCACCGGCAGGAACACAACACTATGAGTAGGGTCTAGTGTTAATGAACTTTGCATTTTTCAAAATAAATAAAGAAATATAGCACATACAACGAGATACAAGAGTGAACTTACACTGGTCAATTTTATGCCAAATCTCGTCTGTGCTACTATGTTCAGTTTCTATGGCCATTAACTGAAATCTGTGGTTTTGAAACGCGTGTAAGAAATATAATGTCATTTCGACATCTGCGTCGCTGTTGTTTATAACTAACATTGCGTTTTTTTCGAATCTGAAACAAAAAACATTAATAATATCAAGGCGTCCAGACGCAGAAGGCGGTAATATTGGACAGAGCGTGTATCGTATCTACGAGTACCTACGTCGGTTCTTCTCTCTGCGGCCCTGACCACCGGCAGCTTGGGCCCTGCCCCTGGCATCACGCTAGGGCAGTTTTTTATTGAGTGTTTATATGTATTTCGTATTGTTTTTGTATCTGCTTTTTTTTTTAATAGCCTATTTTGTGTCCCACTGCTGGGCGAAGTCCTCCCCTTTTTTCCGCTACTCATCACGGTTTGAAGTATGTTCCCGCCAGCAAAAAGCGTCGAGGTCATCCCGCCATCTCTTTGATATATGAGGGCTCCTCTACACGATGGCCCAGCGTAGGCCAGTCCAAGGGACGCAGCTATGCGGTGAAATGAGATAGCAATATCACTTGCTCCCTCTAACGCATAAATGCGTCCCTAGGACTGGCCTACGCTGGGCCATCATGTAGAGGAGCCATTACATTTATATGCATACTGTAAAATACCCTATACTTCGTTTTTGTGAGCATTCGAAAAAGGGTAAACAATCTTGACGCGATTTTTTGCAAGCAAGGATATATATTTACATTCTTTTGGTTTCTTAAGCAGACGCAGTAATTAAAGTAACAATTAAGAATAATTCGCTGAATACTAAAATATAACGAGAGGTCTGAGGTTTACAGCTGTAAAGGCAGAGTCTTGGTGAGTCCATGTAATGTAAAATTGTTACAATAGTAATTACCGGCAATGTAACCCATTTCTCATAAACAATAAAGATTATGATTATTATAACAACCAAATCAGAGAAATTCAGTTGTCGGATGTCAGACCGTCAACATGTCTGAGGATGCCTCGTAGAGAGGCGAAAAACGTGTCGAGATTTATTTTGTACTTTTGGTGGTGGGTTGTTATATTTATTTGAGTATTTATTGTTGCGGTGGGAGGGTGGGAAATTGGGAATATTAATTGCATGTAAAAATACGCAAGTAAGTATAACGGGTTAGCACTGATTGACTAGCACGTTATCTTTTCGCGGATTAGCAAAATAATATTTTTTGCTTCAACAGATTAGGGGGCGTCCATAAATTACGTGAGGTGTTTTTTTCAATTTTCTGACCCTCCCTCCCCCCTTGGTGAGATGTCGTGAGATTTTATTCAACCCCCTCCCCCGTCCCCCAATCTCACGTGAGATTTTTCAGAATGTGGGTTTATTTATTACGTAAACGCGTTGGATTGTTTATTGTAAAAAGAAAAAACAATTTGGTTCGTGCTTTTATTTACGACTAGTTTAAGCATGTACATACAATTTGGATTAAATGGACCAAAATAGTATAATTTTTTTTTTGTTTCAATCAGAGAATAAATTGCGTGATATTTGTCGAGACCCCCCCCCCCTCTCCCCAACGTGAGATTAGATGAGATTTGACTCGACCCCCTCCCCCCTTTAATCATCTTACGTAATTTATGGACGCCCCCTTATGATCAAACTCACCTGTCAAGCTCATACGTATATCTAGCCCTCGTAGTAATTTGTACAACAGGCTCATCATCATCATCATCTGCCACCTCGTGTTGGATGTTGCTGCCACTGTAGTACACGGCACTGTGCTCTTCTAAACTCGGACCTCCTTTTTTATAAATCGGTAGCTCGAAAGGATTTGCGATTTTCACTATGCCTTCAAATTTGTTGTGCGGAGGCATTTTTATTTGTTTTTTTTTTTACACAAAGGTATATTGCTAATGTGTCTATATGTCGTGTTTTTTTTATTTTATAGTGCTCCAGTATTTCGAAAAAGAACTTATTGCGTAAATGCGTATTGAATAATATTGAATATTATTTACATCTTTTGCGAACAGAACTACGAACTACTACCAACGTATTTAATATTGGAAAGACAACTAGTATGGATATTGGATAGGTAATCTATAGCTCTTATCAATGTGTCATATACCTACTTAAATTTGATAAAGTGTATACCGGGTGTTTTCTGATGTAGATTTTACTTATCAAACGATTTGTTTGTCCAAAAAGTTTTAAAAATTAAGAAGTGAAATTAAATATGATTTACAGTAATTAAGTTAAATAAAAATAAATGACGGAAAATCTTGTAAATCTAAGAATATAACGTCAATTATTAATAAATGGTTAATTGAATTGATTTGTCAATTTGTTAGTAATAATAATTTTAATTTATTGATGTCGTTTCTTAGTTACTAGGTCACATGACCCCATGTCATTTGAGAAATAGCTTAATTTGTATTTCCCACCGAAAAAAAATATGAGGGAAAATTTAGAAAAAAGAGCTGCGTTACGTTTCTAGCGTGTAATGGCCTTTATTCTACTTAATGAATTTCCTTGAAATTGATAATGTTAATGACAATTTATCTTATCTTCCTTTCTTTGTGTGTTATGTGGTAGTAAATATCCGCAGCTTATAAAAATAAATATATAAAACCTTGGTCCTTAGCCAAGATGATAATCTTTTGCAGAAAACGTAACTAAACGCATTTCAATACATTATTTACGTGTATCTAGGCGTTTCGTTTCGTTTTCTGCAAACGATTGTCATATTGACAAGCAGAAATGTCTGCGAAAGATGCTATTACCTAAATAAATAAATATTATAGGAACATTCTCACACAAGTTGACTAAGTCCCACACCTAACCTTATAACCACCAGCTTAGAATAAATTTAAAAGTGAAAAAATTACTGACCTAGATCTATACTCCAGCGCTCTGCCAACTAGGCCACCAAGACCTCACCTCAGTTAGCAGAGCGCTGGAGTATCGATCCAGATGCCGTGAGTTCAAGTCTAAACCAGGGCAGTAATTCTTCCTCTATTAAATTAAATTAAAAAAATTGATTGGCATATTGGTTACGTGAGATTAGGTCAGCTGGACCGATAAGCTCACTCTGAACAGACTTAGAAAACGACAAAGTGTAATGGTGGGATCATAACCAGAGGCCGGAATTCTGGTAGCAGTTTGAATAGGGTTGTTTCCATCTACAAATCTTAGGGCAGAATTGTATGCCAATAAATTCTTTTGGATTATAAGAACATGTTAAACTAGTTTTAGGGGACCTGTAATGACCATCTTTTTGTAAATATTGAATTTAAAATATCTTTTGGCACACGTCACGTGACCAAGCTCGAAACGTCATTGAAGATTCTGATGACGTCACAACTCTCGGACTGACACTGTTGACAGTTAGGCGATAATCAACAAATGACAAATGTCAGTTGACAGCTCGTATCTTCTACGTGTGTATGTAGTTATGTGTCAAACCGTAAACTGTGACGTCACACAATTTTCAAAGACCGTTTTGGGCGCGAAAGCATCTTTCAAAATATTTTTTGTTAATTTAACATATTTAAAGCCGTTTTTAGTATAAAAGTTGAATTTTAGGGCAACTTTTAGTTAATATAGAACGTAATACAATCGTTTCAAAAAATTGGAAACAACCCTATTGTCATTAGGGACTTCTCATTTATCGACTTTCGATATACCTATATCGATAAAATGTAGAACACAATTTTTTTTTACACTGAGTCGCTTGGGTGAGGTTCATTGTCCATTGCACGGAGAAACATTGATAATAAAATCGAAAAAAAATCTTAACTTTCATTTGTATTATTACATATTTTTAATCAACTACACCGTCTTACGTTAAAAATCGTTGGAAATATAAAATACAAAACATGACATGTTAGACCATAGAATTTTTAAAGTAAAATTACGTAAAATCCTCCAATTTGCTCTTAAGTGGGCAATACTAAAGTACGTATATAGTTCGTGGCATCCACCATGACGCGCAGATTTGTCAAATCTAACCTTTATTAACATGACAATACGAATCAAGGCACGCGTCTTCTAGCCTATATAATTGTAATGGGGTTGGCAACTGTCAAAGGTTTGCATAGATGGCGCCATCATAGCTTGCCCCTGTCTCTAGTTTTGTTCTATGAGATTCGGCTTAAAGTACTGGAATCCAGGTCACAAAATTCCAAAAAAAAAAACAAGAGTTTGACACAATTCTAGGGATTGACAGGGCAAGCTATGATGGCGCCATCTGTTTAATACTTCGACCGGCCAACCCCATTGGTAATCATGTTATCCTCCGACCGACCGTCCTAGTCTGGGACCGGTCTGAAAACCAGCGCCGGGCATCTCGGCCCAGCACACGCTGAGACTGGAATTCTTTTCCCAATATTTCTGCGTTATTCATATGTATAAATTATTATAATTCTTTTTCTCCTTCTTTATTATGTAATGTTTTATTTTTACTTTTGTTTTATAGTGAACCTGTAATATGTGGCAATAAAAAAAATCTTATTCTCGATATATAATGCGCCAATTAGAGATGACAACGTGAAAGAAAATGCTTATTGTTTGAAAAAACTAACTCCTTAAGTACTCGTATATAGTTTTGAGGTACGATTAATTTTGGTTTGATTTGTATTTTAGGAATGGTGACAGTTTGAAAATTGTATGTCGCGCATTTGTATTTATTTATAAAATTCAGCAAAAATGGCGGACTTTAAGACTTAAAGACATTCTCTACCAGTCAAACACCAGGTATGTACAAATATATCTTTAAAATGGAATGTTATAAAAATATCTTTACATTAAAAAATTGTGTTTATTTTTGTAACACTCAATTGTAAAGATATCTTGGACCTCGATCGTATTATTAAAATCTAGACCGATATAATTAGCTAGCTAACTCTGAATAAACTGGGCAAGCGACAAAGTGTAACGGTGTCGTTATAATCATTAACTGGGGATCCATAGCCTTATTGGTAGGTAATATAATAAAATAAAAACTATATTTTCATTTCTCAATTATTTTTTAATTGATTACAGCGACATACATTAAAACTCATTGGAAATATAAAACATGACATTCAAGTTTTATCACGTTAGATATAACTTCAATAGGTAGGTATTTTGCTCTTAATTTAGTTAACTATCAATGATTGAGTACATTTCTGACCATAATTGGGTACTTGACACATGTTGTATTATTATAACAAAATTTAGTTAAATGGTTAGAAAATGAGCCATCCATTATAAAAAAGTGGAATTCAAAAAAATATATTGAGATTATAAAAAAATACAAGACTCCAAAGTCTAAAAAAATATTATTTTTTGTCTTTCAAAAATAGATTAAAAAAATGGTACCATACGATTCCATACATTTTAATGAAAAATAAATTGTACGACAACTATACACATAAACGCAATATTTCAGAGTCAAAATGGCAATTTCCTTGATCTTCCATACATTTAGGACAGACTTATATGATGTGACGCCACATCACATTATCATTTTGTTAGAGGCGTTTCAATCGTCGAGTGCGAGCGTCAGACTTTAACTCTCATTTCTGATCTTTGTGTTGCTTAAATGCCACGAGTCCCATATAGACATTTGATCCTCAGGAAAATCAAGATCGTTTGACATTATTTACAAAAACTGTCAAGTAGCCAATTGTACAAGCACGGATTTGAACCAGTGGCGTGGCTAGGCCATAGGCATAGTGGCCCCTTGCCCACGGCCTCGCACTTACGGGCCCGCCAAGAGGAGACAGCGAGGTTGAGTGTCAAAATTATCGTAGGTACCAATGAAAAAATATCGTACGATTCGTATGTCTATCTAAAAGACACTACCCCTAAAATTACTTGATATAAATAAACTAAATAAAAATAAACTTATTTGTCCAATATATATTTATAGAAAACAGAATTATCAAAACTCTGTTTTAAATTTGAGCTTCATTGCGATAGTTCGAAAACAGTTCAGGGGAAATTTGTAATTTTTGACGCAATTGGGTACTTGACACATGTTGAATATTATAACAAAATGGATAGAAAATGAGCCATCCATTATAAAAAAGTGGAATTCAAAAAATTATATTGAGATTATAAAAAAATACAAGGCTCCAAAGTTTAAACAAAAGAACTTTTTTTTGTCTTTCATAAATAGAAAAAAAAATGGTACCATTCGATTCCTTACACTTTATTGAAAAATAAATTGGATGACGTCTATACACATAAACGCAATACTTCAGGGTCAAAATGGCAATTTCCTTGATCTTCCATACATTTAGGACAGACTTATATGATGTGACGTCACAGCACATTGTAATTTTGTTACAGGCGTTTCAATCGTCGAGTGCGAGCGTCAGACTTTAACTCTAATTTCTGATCTTTGTGTTGCTTAAATGCCACAAGTCCCATATAGACATTTGATCCTCAGGAAAATCAAGATCGTTTGACATTATTTACAAAAACTGTCAAGTAGCCAATTGTACAAGCACGGATTTGGACCAGTGGCGTGGCTAGGCCATAGGCCTAGTGGCCCCTTGCCCACGGCCTCGCACTAACGGGCCCGCCAAGAGGAGACAGCGAGGTTGAGTGTCAAAATTATCGTAGGTACCAATGAAAAAATATCGTACGATTCGTAAGTCTATCTAAAAGACACTACCCCTAAAATTACTTGATATAAATAAACTAAATAAAAATAAACTTATTTGTCCAATATATATTTATAGAAAACAGAATTATCATAATTTCTCAAAACTCTGTTTTAAATTTGAGCTTCATTGCGATAGTTCGACAACAGTTCAGGGGAAATTTGTAATTTTTGACGCAATTGCCTTACACCTAAGAAGCCTAACGCCCAAAAAGAATTGTAGCCTAATTTGATTTGACTTATATCTCAGTGAATGTGTCACATTTTAGGCCTAACATTATAGTACTTTTGCGAACGATAATGCTCATTTGGACCTTACATCGTACCGGAGCCCAAAGTATCGTATCCACATGTACGGTCAACCAATTTGATTCCTAGTCCACTATAGAACCATGTCATAATGACTTCTACGACAGCGCTTATTGAGTGATGCATGTCATGTATAGAGTAGTTAAAGCGACAAGGTTCTATATTCAAATTGGTTGACTGTACGCTATTTATCGTACGCCCGGCAACATTGCAAACTTTTTATATTATCTTGGGAATATGCATTGAAAGAAAAGGCCTTGGCAGATGCGACTTCGCCTATGGCTAGATTAAGAGGCTGTCAATACCTAAAGCGCGCACACTGTCTATTTATATCGGAGTAAATGAGATAGCACTGTCGCATGTTACTGGGCCTGGGCAAGGGAATAATAAGAAAAATATTTAAATAAAAAAAAGTGGATTATTAGTGTAATATTTTACTCAACGATTTTATTGAAATTGTGATTTTAATTGCAGACCTAAAAGTCAAAACAATAAAGACATAAAACCGTTTAATTGTGATTTTAAGACCAATCGTTGCAATTATTTTCTATAGAGCCGATTTCGGTCAATCGTGTATCGAGTACAACCACGGTCTTTGAAATATAATTAATATAAACATATATTTTTCTTACTTGACTAAAACAAATAGTCTTTCTTAAAAAACTGTTTAAGTAACATCAATTTCAAGGACATTGGGTGTTGACAGCCTCTTAAGTTCACGCTCTTTATTATTAAGATAATATAAATTCAAGCTACACCACTGATTTGAACCCACGCTCTCCGTCTTCTCTCCTTGAACATCAGACGTCTACAAGATTTGGCCATCACCGTGGTCACTTATATGCAGGGGTCGTACAAAAAGTGCGGATGACGTCAAACCACTTATAGGATGATTTCAAATTGTATTTTTGTGATTCATAAACAACTATCACTTATCATTTATCAACCTCTTTATTAAACGATATCGCCACTTGAAATGAGTAAGTAGGTTTTTGACTGACACATTGTCAATCAGATGAACAATAAATTGACTTCGTTATTGTTTAGCTATTGTATCTTCACGATTATATTTAGCTAAAATTTATATTTACTAATGTATAAGAAAACGCTCTAAAATGTCATCTTTACTCGAATATTGTGGCAATCCCACAGACTTGTTCTAACTAATTTCAAATAATTATACCTTATGGTAACAAGTTTCGTGAAATTTATTTTATTCACTACATCACCCTACCACCTGTATTATTAATTCCATGGATTTATTTACGATTATTTTGTTACTTCATTAATACTACTTTGTTACTACATGTCACACGGAAATTTAAATACAAACTCAAACATCACCTGTGTGCAAGATTACGTCATTTTTACGTCATCCGCACTTTTTGTCCGACCCCTGCTTATATGCATTGGTTGTCACGATGCAACAATAATTCCTTGCTAAGTGTGTGAGTGCAACTGATAGGTGTCGGCTTAGGTATGGCATAGGTGGTCTCATGTCTTAGCTCGGACAGTATCTCGAAGAATTCCTTTGGTTCTTTCATTGAGTTTAGCTTATAGCACAGGAGACTCAGCGGACGGAATCCGCCTCTGTAATAGCAATAAAAAATCTCTTTCATCGTGCATCGTTATCAACACCTCGAACATCACTAGATGCATAGAAAAATAAGCAAGCATAGAGTGCTCACTCCATACATCAGTTTTCTTACCAAACTTATTACCAAACCGCTTATTATTTTCATAGTCGACAACTAGCTTCACGTAGCGGATTTAAAAGTACTGCTACTTGGCAATAGATGTCGCGACGAACGAAAAGTCTAATGCTCAACAATTTTCAGCTAATATTATAACCGGATTATCCGGAACTCTATTTTCAACTCATTCTGAGGAATACACTTTTCATTAGTCGCTACACTCGTGACATCCAGTGTCAAGTAGCGGTACTCAGTACCGCTACTTGACGCTAGATGTCGATACGAAAATAATAAGCATTTTGGTAAGAAAACTCATGTATGGAGTGAGTACTCTATGCTTACTTATTTCTCTATGCTAAATGCCACTATTATATGCTGGAACGCTTTACTATGATTTTGGCATATCATATTATCAATAGCAATACAGAGAGGTAAAGTCTAAGAATAAATCCTTGTTGACACTTGGCCGAAATAGATGACGCTGTATTTTTGATAACCAAAGTTATGGAATAATCCGAATAATAAACAGAGGCGTACAGTGCCAACTTGTTTAGCTGTCGAACCAAAAGCTCGAAATTATTTTAGACTTAGGTACTCTGACACGTCAACTTGCCTAACTTAACTTTTTTTACTTTGCTTTAAGTTGTTTAAATTATCCTAATGTCGTTGTTCCCGACGTAAACTAAGTAACGGTAGTTTTTGCTAGAACTTATATAAGTAAGATTATATAAACTATCTGATGCCCACGACTTCGTTCGCGTGTATTTATAATTCCCGATACGCACATTCATCCATATTTTAACCATATAAGATAAAATAAGATACAAACGTTCAGCTCTCTTTTAAGCCTCTTAGGGAAATAATTTTTAAAAACGCTGAAATTACTTGTAATATGGTGTCTTCCTACGAAGTTTCAAGTCCCTCTCTCACAGTTATTTTTGTTCCTGCTACAAACTTTCAACCCCCTTTTCACCACCTTAGGGGATGCATTTACAATAACACTGAAATTACTTTTCTCGTATTTTATCAAAATGTATTTTTTTAAAGTTTCAAGTTTCTAGCTCAAAGTTAAACTTTCACCCCATACAAACTTTCATTCCCTTTTTAACCCCCTTGAATTTTTAAAAAGAACATTTTTCAAATTTGCCGCCTTTTTTCACTGGCAAAGCTGACTTGCTTCGAGGAGAAGACTGAAAATAGATCAGATTAAAGTGGAGCATGAATTCTACAATTAAGTACGTAAATTAAATTGTTATTAATAAGGTTACTTACTTCTCGAATTGATCTTTTTTGGCCTGTAAAATTAAAATATCACTTGGAAGATTTGTCACTGGAGGAGGACTGGACGGCTCAAGTGCCTGTAAAAAAATGCCTGTATAATTCGAATATTTATGTACCAATTAAAAATAAAATGCACACATTACTAATGCCTGGGCCACACTAACGGGAAACGCCGTTGATTGTCGGATAATCCCAGTGTGGCCGTATGAAAAACATCTATTAGCGTGTTTCTCATTAGTGTGGACCAGGCATTAGTAAATTAGGTTCGTTCGAATATGTACCAATTAAAACTAAAATTCACACAAATTACTAAGGACCACTTGCGCGTTCCAGGGTTAGCCAACTAACTCGGAGTTAGCTGTTTATACGTATAGGCTAAGCTAATTATTATTTTAAATTCAATAGCAATATTATTAATGTGTAAACCGAGCACCAAACTCGACCCTACTTTCTTGCATAAAAGATGACCAGAAAAGGAAGATCTGTCACAAATAGCTTTTTGCCCATGTAGCTCCATAACCTCTATCAAGCCTGCTCATAATCTCATGACTAAAATATAATACCCTCAACAATACGTTTACACAAGTTCATTTAAATTGGAACAAATTTACTTAAGTTATTGCCCCTCGAACTGTCCTCTTATAGTTCAATTTAAAACATCGAAATGGGATATGTCCCTAGCCAACCGTGTATTCCAAGTTGAATGTAAGAACTTCACTTCGCTTCCCATCTAGTAGCTAAAGTTCTTAGTAAAACCACGTAAAACATACAAAGGCGTTTACACTTTCTTCCTCATGTTAATCCATATGACATCCCTATGCCAAATACAAAGAAATGTAGACTATCTACTTTTGCTTGGTTCCAAGTCAGAACCCATAATCTGATTTTTATTATTTAATCGTATGGCATGCATGGTTAGGCAATCAGAGAACAGCTTTGAGGTTGTTAAGCCAGGTAACTACGTCGGTTGTCAAGACATCTAGATTCTCAACCTCAACTTCAACCTTCGCGGGTTTTTAACCTCATTCAACCATTATGCTACTGACTACAATTAACTGTAAGTACCTAAAGGTACCGTTCGAATCCGAGCTCACCAGCATTACTGCTATAGTACCGATTGCATTGCAGCCGCAAATGTCAAAAATCCGGGCATGAACATCGATTCGACATGGATAGGAGACGTGTAAGGTCACAAAAGACTTCTCGCGCCAGCTACAAGGCGCACTGTGGACGCCCTCTGCCCCATCAAGAGGACATAGGACAATAAGTCAAGTAAGTCAATGCAGTAGGCAGCAGTAATTCTGGTACACTCTGCATCTGACCGGTAGCTTAATATACCTCACTGATGAAGATCTTCGGTTTATCCTGAAGAGCAGAAGGTTGGTTGCTAATCAGATAATTCAACACATCCCACTCTTTGATGCTGTTCTCTGTGTCCACGTCACAGGACAACGTTGCTACCGCTACTGCCCCAATGCTTGAGAAATCTTGTTGGAAAACTGAAAAGCGTTCATATTTCTAGCCTTATTTTATTGTATATTAGCTTGGAGGATTTAAAAAATGAAGTCGCCTGTAAGAGCTTACCCCTCTGTCGAAAACCTGGGACAATGGTCATATGTATTGTATGGGATGTTTATCTGACATAGCCAATTTGACGTGCCCCTCCCCCGCAAAAATCGACTGTTTTGTACAGAAAAATACGGACTAGGCTTCTCCAGTTATTAAACTCCTCTAAGTATACTAGAGATGAGCTGAATATATATATGAATCACATCATTTAAGTAGTTATAATGCGCCTCGCCCGCGCCAATACATGTACGGATAAGTAGGTACTAGGTACGAGCGAAGTGTACAATAACTGTACAATGAAAAATAAGTGTACAATAACATCATCATCATCATCAGGCCTATTATGTAAAAATGGTGCGGGTGCCAGCTGAGGCTTTACTTCAGGGTGCCTAGCCAGACGCCAATCGTTTATGCTCCGTATAGTGAACGAAACGCCAATGTCTCGGTCGCACTAATATGGGAGTGATAGAAACGCGAACGATTGGCATCTTGGCTAGGCACCCAGTTTTCTTTAGAAAGGGTCACGTGTTCACCAATTTTTGAATTAAAAAAATCGCCTCGATCCCGATCCGGGCCGTTCTAGGGTGAGTCATACTTGATTCGGCTATATTTAATTAATACATTGAGTTACTGTTCATATAATAGTATTTTATACAATCATGATATAATAGAGAACTTTTCAGTAGAGTACCGTGTTTAGGCAATGAAGCTTGCTGAGTTGCCTAAGTGAGGTACGAGATTGAAAAGCTTGATTATATCACTATAAAACCTAAATAATTAATGTATCTCAACAAAAATGTAGACATAAACGCGCGACTCCCGCCCCGCGCTCCTCGCCTGCCACCCGTTCAGTATTTTCTATGGGAGCGCGGCGGCACGTGATTAGTCGATTTTTTTTATAGTTGACTACAGCGTATCGAAATGAATATTGTAGTTGAGTTGGGAGCCCATACATGAAAAGTACGCAATTATAGTTTGGTATATGAAATCTTAATTTAACCATTACAGTCTCACATATGCATGACTTTTGCTTATGATCTGCGAATATTTCCACCATATCACCAAAGAGAATTTGAAATAGAGTGAATTTACTGCCATCTTTCGACACATGATTAAAACTTTTTCATCACACTTGCTCGAAAAAGATCTTATTTCATGCAGTTGTACTGAAGGACAAAGGTTTATGTTGTTCCCGGGGGAGTTAAGGATTTTGAAAAAAAGCTTTTTTTTTTAATTATGTAACTTATTCATAGAAACCAAGTAGTAAATGAGTTTTACTTATAAAATACTGACGTTTATAATTTAATATTTTTGTTTATGTTTAAAATTATATAATTCGATTAATTTAACAGCCGTTTAAAATATTTTTACATAATTTTCAATCGTGGCTGAATCCCGAATAGGTAATCGATGCCTGACTTGTCAAGAAATTACAAAATGGCGGACGAATGTTTCATATGTCACCGTATTTTAGGATTGTTTAGCTTAAAATGTAGTTTTTTCTTCGCAAGAGTGATGAAAAACATTGTGTGTATCTCCAGGGGTAAGAATATTCAAACTCTCTCGTATCCAAAATTTCACTTACCCCCTCGTTGCACAATGTACTATTAAAACATTAGAACGCCATTTGACTTTGATCCTTATTCTTTCACTGATATGTGTTAAATATCAAAAACTGGCGCCATAACCTTTAGGTTTTGCCCGGATGGCGCCACTTTTTGATATTTAACAAATTTAACACAAATCAGTGAAAGAATAAGGATCAAAGTCAAATGGCGTTCTAAAAGCTTCAGTCAAAGTGTTTTAACGTCTGCAAATGATACAACAAAGTTTAGAAATAAATGTTTTTTTTTTTTATATAACAGTAGGTACTGTTAAAGATTTTGGGACTTACATTGGTAAATTTTCTGCCAATTCTCTTCTCGACTGTCGTTTTCAGTATCAATGAATGTGTAGTCAAATCTGTGGCGATCAAACATTAATGCACATGTTACGGCTATGCTCACATCGAATACACATGCATAACTGTTGATTATGATCAACGCAGCATGTTTTTTGAACCTGAAATCAAAATAACAATTAATAAAAACCGGCCAAGAGCATGTCGGGCCACGCTCAGTGTAGGGTTCCGTAGTTACTCTTCCGTCACAATAAGCTAAACTGGAGCTTAAAGTATAGTAAATTGTTAACCAAGGGATGAAATGGTACCTTTCACCCGAGTTAAACAAATAGGCAAATTTGCATAATCAGTACCTAATTAAGTCTTTTTACTATGAAGGGAAAACTTTTTGCGATAACTCAAAAACAGCTAAACTGATCATGTCCGCTATAGTTTTCATTTAATGTCTTTCTTAACCTCTACTTCCACGATTTTTTTCATATTTTTTGGACCTATGGTTCAAAAGTTAGAGGGGGGGGGACACATTTTTTTTTTTCGGAGCGATTATCTTCGAATATATTCACTTTATCAAAAAATGTTTCTTATAAACCCCTATTAGTTTTGAAAGACCTTTCCAACGATACCCCACACTCTAGGGTTGAAGCGAAAAAAAAATTTCACCCCCACTTTACGTATAGGGGAGGTACCCTAAAAAAATTAAATTTTTAGATTTTATTGTACGACTTTGTCGGTTTTATTGATTTATATATTCATGCCAAATTTCAGCTTTCTAGCACTAACGACCACGGAGCAAAACCTCGGACAGACAGACAGACAGACAGACAGACGGACATGGCGAAACTATAAGGGTTCCTAGTTGACTACGGAACCCTAAAAATTAAAATGAACGGCGGTTGCACAGCCTGTCATAGGCGATAAAAATTCTATCATCCTACCACCGCATGGAAACCTAACGAAACGCGAACGCCAAACCAAAAGAAGAAAAAAAGTATCGGGATGACAAAATTACATAACGTAACACTATAACCAATATTACCATACATTTTTAGGGTTCCGTAGTCAACTAGGAACCCTTATAGTTTCGTCATGTCCGTCTGTCTGTCTGTCCGAGGCTTTGCTCCGTGATCGTTAGTGCTAGAAAGCTGAAATTTGGCATGGATATATAAATCAATAAAGCCGACAAAGTCGTACAATAAAATCTAAAAATTTAATTTTTTTAGGGTACCTCCCCTACACGTAAAGTGGGGGTGAACATTTTTTTTTGCTTCAACCCTACAGTGTGGTATATCGTTAGAAAGGTCTTTTAAAACTAATAGTGGTCTTCAACAAACATTTCTTGATAAAGTAAATATATTCGGAGATAATTGCTCCGAAAGAAAAAAAAATGTGTCCCCCCCCCCTCTAACTTTTGAACCATAGGTCCAGAAAATATGAAAAAAATCTTGGAAATAGAGCTTAAGAAAGATATTAAATGAAAACTATAGCGGACATGATCAGTTTAGCTGTTTTTGAGTTATCGCAAAAAGTTTCCCCTTCATAGTAAAAAGACGTACACCCACAGTTCATCCCTTGGTTAACAATCTACAATACTTTAAGCTCCAGTTTAGCTTATTGTGACGCAAGAGTAACTACGGAACCCTACTCTGAGCATGGCCCGACATGCCTGGCCTAAGTCTATGTAGGTTTTAGTATATTTTATATATTGCTTAGTTATCATTTGTGACAGATGTGACGTCGCGTTAGTAAGTGCGACGCTTTGAACAAAAACAATAAAAAATATAATAAATAAATATTATAGGACATTATTAAACAAAGCATCTAATGAGTATATTGCGTGCTGAATTATTTTATTTGGAAATATAAGGGTCGTAAATTCTTAGTAAAATATATCAACGTTAATTTATTTGGGTATACCTACATTGCAAGCTGAATTATTTTATATGAAAATATTAGAGTCTTAAATTCTTAGTAAAACATAGAACAGTTAATTTATTTTGCCCCGCCACTGTATATACCCCAACCACTGGATTTAGTAATGTGGTCATATCAAAAACATGGGTGTTACATTTTTTGTTTTTCATTTATTACTTATAGTTCGTTATTTATCAATTTGAATATTGTAATAAAAGGCATACTACTATATTACCTAATCAACGACATACATAATGTTACTCTTGGTATAATGGTTATTATATAATTATTTATGGTTATTATATAAAAAAGATATTTGTTCCATAACTAGTGACATTATATAACCCATCAAGTTTGACGACCGGTCTGGCCTAGTGGGTAGTGACCTAGTGACCCTGCCTATGAAGCTGATGGTCCCGGGATCAAATCCTGGTAAGAGCATATATTTGTGTGATGAACACGGATATTTGTTTCTGAGTCATGGGTGTTTCTATGTATTTAAGTACCCATTTATAATTATAAATTATATATATCATTGTCTAGGTACCTACAACACAAGCCTTATTGAGCTTACTGTGGGACTTAGTCAATTTGTGTAATAATGTCCTATAATATTTATTTATTTATCAAGTGCCATACGTCATTTTTGAGTTGTTGGAATTTCGATTTGATTTTAATCAAATTTCGATATGTAGCTCTCAATATATAAAAAAATGGGTTAGGTTAAGTTAAAACTGTGACTCCCACAGAAGCGAAATTTGCAAAAAGTAAAAAAAATATTGTCAATGAATAGAATCAGGCATACTTAGGATACCGCGTAGAGAGGCGAAACACCTGTCGAGTTTTGTACTTTTGGTGGAGGGTTGTTATATTTATTTGCGTATATATTTTTGCGTTGGGAGGGTGGGAACATTAATTGCATGTAAAAATACGCAAGTAAGTATAACGGGTTAGCACTGATTGACTAGCACGTTATCTTTTCGCGGATTAGCAAAGTAACATTTTTTGTTTTAAAAATAATATTTTGTGATTGTATAAAGTATTACGGTATTAAAATGTAATATACCAAGAGCCATTATACAATATATTTTATACTTTATAAAAATGATATAAAAATAGGCATTATATAAATAACAGTTTAATTTAAATCATATTATAACAAAATTAATGTATAATAATGTTAACATTACAACAAGTAATAATATAAACAAGTGCGAGTCGGACTCGCGCATGAAGGGTTCCGTACCATTTATGACGTATTAAAAAAAAATCTACTGACTAGATCTTGTTCAACATTTTACCACTTTGGACACATATTTTACCACTTTGGAAGTGTCTCTCGCGCAAACTATTCAGTTTAGAAAAAAATAACATTAGAAACCTCAATATCATTTTGGAAGACCTATCCGTAGATATCCCACACGTATGGGTTTGATGATTTTTTTTTTTTTTTAATTTTATGACGTATTAAAAAAAAACTACTTACTAGATCTCGTTCAAACCAATTTTCGGTGGAAGTTTGCATGACAATGTATATCATATATTTTTTTAGATTTTTCATTCTGTTATTTTAGAAGTTACGGGGGGGGGGGGGGGGGCACATTTTACCACTTTGGAAGTGTCTCTCGCGCAAACTATTCAGCTTAGAAAAAAATTATATTAGAAACCTCAATATCATTTTTAAAGACCTATCCATAGATACCCCACACGTATGGGTTTGAAGAAAAAAGATTTTTTGAGTTTCAGTTCTAAGTATGGGGAACCCCCAAAATTTATTGTTATTTTTTCTATTTTTGTGTAAACATCCTAATGCGGTTCATAGAATACATCTACTTACCAAGTTTGAACAGTATAGCTCTTATAGTTTCGGAAAAAAGTGGCGGTGACATAATCGGACAGACAGACGGACATGACGAATCTATAAGGGTTCCGTTTTTTGCCATTTGGCTACGGAACCCTAAAAACGGCATTATGGCAAGTGTATGATAGTTTTATAATAATTATATTAAACATTACACACCGCAAAAATACACGTAATATAAACATACCTGTCGAGCTCATAGGTAAACCTAGCCCTCGTAGTAATTCGTACACCAGGTTCATCATCATCACCCAACTGGTGCTGGACACTGCTGCCACTGTAATACACGGCACTAGGTCCTTCTAAACTCGGACCTTCTTTATTGTAAGTCGGTTGGTCGCAATTTGCACTAAATGGCAGTGCAATTTGCACTATGCCTTCAAGTTTGGCGTTCGGAGGCATTTTTATTTCAATTATTTTACGAATCGCAAATAAATTTCAGAACTAGTAAATGTTATTTAATGTAATATTGACAACACCTAACAACTATTGTGGATTGTGCGAAGACAATCAATAGAATGAGTAATCGATAACCTTATCAATGTACAAAAAAATAGATGTATATTATATTTATTGCCATTCGAGTCATGCGTGATACTTTCGCACTTACATACAGATATAATTAACAATCCTTTGTTATCGTATTATCTCGAAAACGTTATAAACTTAGGTTTTTGTCATTCTACTTCAGTACCCCAAGTACGCGTACGTCACGTCACGCTATCGAATAAATTTACACTAGGGGTTCATTTAACCTCAGTTCTTTTTGTACTGAGACAGACTGAAATAGTATAACATGTTCGTACGTTTACGTGAAAGTACGATAGTAAAGGATTATTTACTTACTACATCTGTGCGATATGATGGTCGTTCTTGTCTACATGAAACGTGACAAAACGGTCCTTCACTTTCAATCCCACGGTGTTAAAAAGTGACGGTTATTTTATCACGTGGATAAAACCATCCATAATACGCCTGCTAAACTTGTTAGAACTTGCAAGCATGGTGACAGGTGATAAAGGGGCGACCATCGTAGTCAACGTAATAGTCGTTGTTATCTACGTGACAGCATGATAAAGACAATATCCGTCCGTCCGTTATAAGTGGCACTTATTTTGTTGTGCATAAACCCATCCATAGGCACATTCAGGCAGGCGAAGGAAGCTTTCCTCACAATCAACCCCGGTTTGTCACGAAGGCTAAGACAGCTGATGAGGCCACAGCTCCGGCTTATAGTTGGGACAATAACTACGCCCCACAAAACAAGCACCTGTTAACCCTACGTGCTACAGACAGCCCCCTCTGCAGGGCATGCATAGAAGCAGAGGAGACAGCCGCCTACGTCATTCACCGAATACCCAGGGGTGGCAAAGTACCGGGAAAAATACCACGGTTCACTGAGGTCTTTCCCAGAAGTCGTCAACGTCAAGGGTCTGCTAGTCTTCCTGGTCGAGCTGGGTCGGCAAGAGTAGTGCACCCATCACGCAAAATAGGTGCAATATTATGATGTCGAAGTCGAAAAAACCAAGCCCGCGAAAACCTATATTTATAAACCCATTCATATTATGCTTGCACGTAAACGGGTCGAAAATGAGATTCAATATTTAAAGGATAAACCCATTCATATTATGCTTGCACGTAAACTGGTCGAAAATGAGATTCAATATTTTAAGGATAAACCCATTCATATTATGCTTGCACGTAAACGGGTCGAAATGAGATTCAATATTTTAAGGATAAACCCATTCATATTATGCTTGCACGTAAACGGGTCGAAAATGGGTGAAATAAAGCTACACCGGCTCTAACCCTACACCTCTGACCCGAGAAGATTTAAATCCCCCCCTCAATTGGAGGAGGGTATCCCAATATGGACCGGCAAGAAACTCGGCGGGACGCATCTTTTCAAAACATTACATCTTACAATTAACACGCATTAAATAAGAAAAAAATACAATTTAGATTACCATAGAAATCATGCAATTATTTTATTTTTAAGAATATTTACTTACATACTTTAAGGGGCTACCAGGCCAAATTCGTTGTTTTTACAATGTATGTATGTAATGTATAAACAATAAAGTTGTCGACCGGTTTGGCCTAGTGGGTAGTGACCCTGCCTACGAAGCTGATGGTCCCGGGTTCAAATCCTGGTAAGGGCATTTATTCGTGTGATGAGCATGGATATTTGTTCCTGAGTCATGGGTGTTTTCTATGTATTTAAGTATTTATAAATATTTATACATTATATATATCGTTGTCTAAGTACCCTCAACACAAGCATTATTGAGCTTACTGTGGGACTCAGTCTATTTGTGTAATAATGTCCTATAAAAATAAAAAATAAAAAAGTGCTGTACACAATATTTTGGCTTGGTAATTGTTCTTTAATTATGTTCTACTGAATTTAAAAAAAAAATCTTATAACAAGTAAATAACTTTTCTGTGAACCCTTTTCTCGAGTTAAAATCCGTATAAACTCCTATATTCAACGCTTACACATGAAACTTTAACCAATAGTGAGTAATTATGATGATGTATACTTCAATAATACTAAAAAAAAAACATATTTTCCCAATCATGATTACTCGCATTAACTCACAGTTCCAATCACCCGAAATACTTCCATACAAAACTCAACGGAAAAACATCAATGTTTCAAATGTACGGATTTCATACCCAGAGAATTAGCCTTTCAAAATATATATTTTTAATTCAAAATGAATGCAACTGTTTGCATCGCAAAAAATATGGAATATAAGGTTTTTGTGAATGCACCGTTGAGAGTCGGGGAAATAGAGCTGGGAAAGATGTAAATCATGTCGATACTTATAAATATCGATATAATTTTGTAAAGTGTCTTAGTCTTTCTAAAAGAAGAGCCTTCTATACTTTAATAGTGAACGTCTAGTATTAGCAGGCCCACATATTTACTTTTATTATTATAAATTACCTTTTGTAATATGTCTTTACTAGTTAAACCGATCTTTTTAGCATGTTTTTATAAGTATAAATTATCCAACTCCCAAATATTCCCTTCAAAGAGCTATTTTTGCGCTTAATATTTGTTAGTAGTCTATTTATTTAAGAATTTCTGTACATTACTGACCAATAATATGTACATCTCAAAATCATCAAAATATTCAATGACTTTTCAAAGAGTCTATGTGGTACATATTACTCGTTCTTAATGCAAATATTCTAAATTATTTTTAAACATAAACACAATATATGTGTTAAGTATGGCGGGAGATAATGGGATAAATATACAAAGAAAAGAAGATAGCAGTCCCTAAATCATATCGAATCCGTTTCAATGCATCTTTTTCATTATTTTTTGTTTGTATACACTACTTATCAAACATTTAGATGTAATTTCACAATTGATAAGATGTATACTTAAATTATATCGTATATTAATATTAAAGATACTCCTTCTTTGTTCTATTCTAAGATGGATTAGTATGTATGTAAACACTTTATTGTACATAAGGGACAGGTAAAGACACAATAAAATATATAGTTCAGTCTATACCTGATCCGGAATATGTTCTTATTGTTGTTATTTATTTTAAACATTATTGCGCAATGGGAAGAATACAGAAAGCGGAAATAGTGACTCCCGCGTTCGTTCTTTACGTGGGCGAGAGATTTGTGAAGATTTGCAACTAAAATTTTTAATTTTAGTATTAGTTGTTTATTTATGAACAATAACAATATAAAACTTACATAACAAATAAAATAAATAAACGAATCATTAAAAAATCATCAAAATAAACTTATAAATAAAAAATGCTCCCCGTATCACCTTTATGCCTTATGGTGCCCAGCAGAAGGCTGGCAGCGTTACCTTTTTGGACCAGGTAGCTGCCAGTCATCTTCTTTAAATTTTAGTTTAAAATATACATTTAATTGTTTTAATATTTCAATTCAAATCACCCGGTTTTTAAACAACTTGTGGTTTTTTGAAGTGTTTGAATATAATTTCTCAATGTACCTTAAGTCACAACTACTTACTATTGGGTAATAGCGCTCATCATTTGAATTGAAATGAGCAATAATTGCAATATTTGAAATTTCTATATTATATCTATTGATTACAGATTAAGAAACATAAGATTTGGATGAACATTTAGTACCAATGAAAGCTCGAAACATATATGTTTCGTTGCGTCATCATTAAAGGATTTGAATCACATTTTCATGTTTGCATTTTTGATGTCTTGAGACCACATTATTTTGACAATGATTTTCCATTATTATTAATTTCAAACACTGCTATTTTTTTAAATATATAAATTGTAAAATGTTGAAACTGTGTATGTTTACAACACCTGTCTATTCTAATACATACTCCAGCGCTGTATATTTCTATATGTGTACATAACCTGAGGCCTAGCCTTATATTTATCGATATCATATATTAAGTATTCAAATTATATTTAAAAAATAAACAGTCAAGTACGATAGCTTTATTATTTTATAACCGAAACATTTATTTATTTAATCTTTATTGCACAATACATGAAGGTACAAATGGCGGACTTAATGCCTTAAGGCATTCTCTACCAGCCAACCAATGGGTTAAACCAGAAAGAAATGGGTTAAACATTGTACTTGTAAACTTCGCGGGGACTGGACCCAAAGATTTAATCGCATAATACTTATTATCGATATTACTTCTGGCGCCCCTCCCTACTCTAATACTCCCAAACTGAGTATGTTTACAGTATATGCGCCAATGATGCTTACCCCGACTTTTTAGCCTCTGCCGTTATTTTACCTTTGACTTGATACTTCGTGCATTTTGAAGCGTGTGCCATATATTTTGAGCCCTAATTTAAACCTATTAGTATATAGTTACAGTTAATGCTGCTAAGTATAGCATAACCACAAGTTTTTTGCAGAAATCACCACTCTAAATTCCAGAAAACCGCAGCCAAATAACACTAGACCCTACTCATAATGTTGTAATAGTGCCGGTGAATAACGTTGCCAGAGCTCAATGAGGGTGCGGATTGTTAGGGTCGGCAACGCGCATGTAATACCTCAGGAGTTGCAGGCGTCCATAGACTACGGAGACTGCTTACCATCAGGCGGGCCGTATGCTAGTTTGCCAGCGACGTAGTATAAAAAAAATGTTTTTTCTACTCGTCGACTGTAGTGGTTGGTGGTAGTGGTTGAATTAAGATTTCGTATACCAAACTATAATTGCGTACTTTTCATGTATGGGCTGCCACTCAACTATAAGATTCATTTCGATACGCTGTAGTCAACTGTAAAAAAATTGACCAATCACGTGCCGCGCTCCCATGGAAAACACTAAAGGAGCGCGGGGCGCGGAGTCGAGCTTTTATGTATTTTGTACTACATATTTGTCTACTTACTTCAATTAATTATTTTAGGTTTTACCTATATTAAAAACTATTATTTTTGATGACTCATTGAAATAGTATTGTATGAATGAATACAGCTTTATTAATTCCATACAGATTGAATTAAATTAAATTACACATAAATATTACTATTAATAAATTGAATCTTGCATGCTAAGTATAATAATTAATAATACATTGAAACAAAATTGAAAGGAAAAATATGAACAACATGCAATAATTTAATTATTTGTGGATTAAATTAATATTTTAAGTATTATAATATTATTATTATTTATTATTATTCCTTTATTTCTCTTTCTTCTTAGGGTTATGTTTTTTACAATATGGATATAAAAGTAAAATATAAAAATACATTAAAAAATACTATACAAAACACATATAAACACATTGTAAAAAACTTAACCTAGTGTGCCGCCAGCAGCGGGGCAGGGCCCAAGCTGCCGGTGGTCAGGGCTGCAGAGAGAGGAACCGACGTACTATCCGCGCCGTGTCCAAGATCACCGCCTTCTGCATCTGACCCTTATTTATTACATTATTATCTTTGCTTAATTATGTTGTTTATATTATTTTTATATTATATATATATAATATAATATTGGCTTGTGTGCAACACAACACAAGCCTTCATGAGCTTACTGTGGGTCTTAGTCAATTTGTGTAATAATGTCCTATAATATTTATTTATTATTTTATTTTAAATCTGTGTAAAAGCCTCCTCCAAAGAGATCCAGGTTGTTCTATTACTCGCTACTTCTATCCGCCCTTTTCCAGCTACCTTCTCTATTTCGTCGGCCCACCTAGCGCGTGGTCGGACTTTTGCTCTGGTGCCTCTAGGACCGGTCCACTCTACTGCTTTTTTTGTCCACCTATCGTCGCTGTTACGTAATATTCCAAAGTAATATTCTAAGTATTGTAAACAATAGTGATATAATCAAGCTTTTCAATCTCGTACCTTACTTAGGCAACTCAGCAAGCTTCGTTTCCTAAACCTGCTACTCGACTGAAAAATGCTTAATTATATTACAATTGTATAAAATACTATTTAACGCCTGAGCGTATGTCGCAACGGTAATGGAGCTCTTGTCACCATCGGAATGTCACCTGAGTCACCTTTACGGACGCGCCACCTCTGCTGGGGGCCTGCCGCGAAAACCGAAAATTGCGGGGATCTTTCTCTTTTACTCTCACTAAAACGTAATTAGAGTGACAGAGAACAATGCCCGCAATTGACGAACTTCGATTTTCGCGGTTATAGCCCTGGGCTCTCGCAGCCAGATTGAGTCGTATTTATATAAAATACTTCCAATTACCGTAAACGATGTGACAGGACTAATTTGTATGAAATTAATGGCGTAAATAAATAACGTGGTCGCAAACTTTGTGCGGGCGTCTCAGGCGGCCGGTTGCACCGGATTTTAAACCGGTGTTTTATGTTCGGTTTAAATAATAATCTTTGTACTTGCCGTGTTTCAATCAGGGTTTAATGTTCGGTTTAAATAATATTCTTTATACATGCTTATGATGTTGGTAAATACTGTGTCTTATTCATTGTTTCAGTTGTGGGTGACATACTCGTAGGGTATACTTATTAAATTTGCATCCGAAACCTAATTATTTTTCGTTTTTTTAATGATAGACGAGCACACAGATCACCTGAAGCGATTACCACCGGCCATGGACACCTGCAACGCCTAAGGGGTTGTAATTGCGCTGCCGGCCTTTAAGATGGGAGTACGCTCTTTTCTTGAAGGTTTGAAGCTCGCATCGGTCTGGAAATACCGCAGGCGACAGTTCATTCCACAGTTTAACTGTGCGAGGTAGGAAGTTTCTAGAGAAACGCACAGTTGAGGACTGTCAACCACCTAAGTTTTGTTATTATTTTAATATTTAGGAGTGAATTCATTCATACAGTGTCTATGCTATTTTGCAGCTTGCTGCAGGTACTTAAATGATGACCTTAGTTGATGAAGAACTTTGCATGAAAATGCAAGCAACTTTCCAGGTACGTATAACCAAGCGTCTATACAGTATACTTGATCCCTATCTACCAACTAGACCTACTTGTATTTTTTAGAAAATAGCGTCGTTTTTACCTGAAAAGCCACCCGTCATAACGAAACTGGATACCTTTGTCTATGGCTAGAGTTTTAGAAGTAAGCTTATGGGGCTTCAACCAAGAGAAATTTCAAAAAACCCACCTTTTTATTACACTTTACTAGTTCCACAATTTTTAAAATTATATGTACTACATGGAAAATTGGAGCACAGCGCTCCACAAGATTGTTTGCAGTCTTTTTTAAAATTATTGATAAATAAATAATTGGAAACAATATGTTATGCGTACGATATACATGAACCTTCATATTTACTTTGATTTATAAATGCTCCTAAGTTAAATATACTCCTAAGATACCTGTAGACGGCAGAACCTGAAAAAGAAACTTAAAACTAATACTTACCTATACTTATATCTATATATACCTTTTTTACTTACCTATTTTGTATGATGATGTACTTCTTATATAAATAAATCTATACTTACGCATTGAATAGTGAGCACGAGCGACATGCAACGTTATATATACATACATAGATGCATACGTACCTGTATCGAACCCAAATCAGTTGCTAACTGACCACTGTCACACACAGACGCTGTCCCTCGCGGCCGCTATAGCTATTTCATTTTCGTATACCTACTTGTTTTTCTCCTGCTACTCTTCTTCCCTGCACCCCTTTCACCATCTATAGTCTACAAAGTGGTCCTTCGAACCGGATCTGGAAATTTCCTGACCGCCGCGCAAGATGGTGAACACCCGCAGAAACGTTAAAAAAGAACGTGAAAAGCAGGAACGCGATATGAAACAGGCGGACAAGGAGGAAAGTGATGAGAAGCAACACCCTAAGGAGTCTGCCGATGAAAACTCGAAGAAAAACGTTAAGGAATTCGACAAGACTTACGTAGCACCCGAGCCAGGAGAGGGTACTTCAAAAATGTTTTTGAACCCGGCTGATAAAGAGCCCCAACACCCATCCGGTTCACGCTGTAGCAATCGCTCGAAGTCGAAGAAATCTCCGTCGTTTAAGAGTATATTATTAGATGAACGCAAAAATTTAAAAATAAATGCTGCTGAACAGTTAGCTCGCATACAGTCGGAATTGGTTCAAAAGAAATTAGCGGCAGATCTAGCAGCCTTGGAAGAAAAATACAGTCACATATCGTCGTCGAAGTCAAGTGAAAAGAAGGATAATGGAAGTGAAATTGAGAAGTGGATCGACCAAGGTCAACAAGTGCTTCAACAGGCTCGCGAGGAGGGTGACGTCACTGGCCGCCCGCCGGCGCTTGCCGCCAACGATTCAGAAGCCACCGTGTCTATGCTGGCGCAGGCCCTCAAGGATCTCACAGCTTCCACCTGCAAACAAAATAATAATTTAATTAGTCGTTTGAGTACACCGCGAGAACTACCTACCTTCTCTGGTGATGCTATGGAGTGGCTAAACTTCAAACAATCCTTTGATGAATCTACAGAACTCTGTAATTACAGTGCTAAAGAAAATATGTGGCGTTTGAGGAAGTGCCTCGTCGGCGCGGCACGAGAAGCAGTAGCGGCATTACTTACCAGCGGTTCGTCGCCCGACACCATCATGGCAACCCTCCAACTGCAATTTGGAAACCCAGAATTAATCATAAATAAAATCATGAATGATATCAAGAAGTTACCTGCTTTGCCTCAAGATTATATTGGAGACATTGTGAAATTTTCAATAAAAATTAAAAACTTCATGGCAGCAGTAAAAACGCTCAACCGAGATGAGTACCTAAAAGGCGTCAGTATTTGTACAATCGTCTTATCAAAGTTACCGACGGCCTTACTCACTAAGTGGTCTGATTATTATTATAAACAAAAAGAAATAACAATCGACATCAAGCTAACCAAGTTGGAATTATTATCACAGTTCCTCTCAGAAGAAGCTACAAAAATTACTGAATCTGGTATCAGTTTACTAAACATGAAGCAAATAAATTACAGTACTGATAAAAGTGGATTTAAACAACATGCAGTTTGTACGACAAGTCAACAAACAGAAAAATGCAAGTTTTGCAAGTTATCCCCTCACAGCCTAATTAATTGCAGATTATTTAAAAAATCATTACGCAAAGAGCGATGGAACTTTGTGAGAAATAATGGGATTTGTTTTAAATGCTTATCAGCTGATCATGATAAGGAAACCTGCCGAGCGCCGATGTGCGACAAGGACGGTTGCGCACAGCCACACCATGCACTACTTCATTACCCTATCAACAAACAAGCCCCGAAGCAAGTTCATGCCGTTGATGTTATCGCTGAAGACAAGGATTTGGATCAGGTGGAGCCTGAAGACGATTCCCAATCCTCACAGCCCGAAAGTGAGCCCGCGTCTGAGAACAGTATTGTGGCGAACGTTAGTGATAATAACAACAAAGTACTTTTAAAAGTTGTTCGTGTCAATGTTCACGGTCCTAAGGGTGTGATCACAACGCACGCCTTTTTAGACGACGGTGCGGCAATTTCATTGATTTCGGAAAACGTGGTAAATGGAGTGGGGTTGACTGGAAAAACTCAAAATTTGCGTTTACGTGGTGCCTGGAACTCTGGAGAAATCTTGTGCAAATCGGAACTAGTGGACTTAAAAATATCAAACGTGGACAATGAATGTTTTGAATTACGTGCTCGAAAAATGTCGGAGCTGAATATACCAGTGCAAAAATTATCTAAAATAAACATTAAAAACTACGAACACTTAAGTGAATTAAATAACTACTATTATCAAAATACGGATGTGAAACCGGAACTATTGATTGGACAAGATTATTATCACCTAATTATGCCTCTAAAAATAATTTCGCGTAATTGGAACGAACCTTGTGCTACGTTAACTGTTTTAGGATGGTGTGTGCACGGCCCTATAAATCAAGACTCGTCAAAGAAGCGCACTGCAAGCGACATCCTATTCGTGTCTCACTCTCCCTCGCGTGCGCATCATTATCGCTCGCTCCCTCTTGGCAAGTCAGGCGCATCACCTATTGTTGATGAAGCTGGCCGCCTTACCTACGATAACCGCGGCCTGCCCGGCGCGCGCGCCGCCCCTGTAAGTACATGTGCGTCAGCCGTGTTGTCGCCGGCCGAGCAAACCTGTTGTGATGAATCGTCAGTTTTATTTATTGATGCGAGCGAGCCCACTGATAATTACAACGCAGATGTGTTATTGCACGAAACAGTGAGAAATTATTTTAACTTAGAAAGTGTCGGCGTAACTTCAAAAAAGAGGGAAAATAAAGAAGAACAACAGGCAATTTCTGTTTTAAATGACACGGCAAAGTTAAAAAATGGCAGATGGGAAGTGGGGCTTCCTTGGAAAAATAAAGAAAAATTTGTGGAATCTTACTCAACTGCGGAAAGAAGGTTAAAATCCGTGGAGAAGCGATTACGAAGCAACGAAGAATACGCTTCGAGATATCGCGAGCGAATAAGACACTTATTTGAAAATGATTACGCAAGAGAATTAAAACCGGAAGAAAGTGGGAATAGAATTTGGGTAATTCCCCACTTCGGAGTGGATAATCCCAGGAAGAAGAAATTGAGACTAGTCTTTGACTGTGCTAGTATTTCTCATGGAAAATGCCTAAATGATTATTTGCTTCAAGGCCCTGATTTATTGAACTCACTTTATGGGATTATGTTACGATTCAGAGAAAACCCCATAGGAATAACGGGTGACATTCGCGACATGTTTCTGAGAATCAAAATAAGAGAAGAAGATCAACACGCCTTAAGATTTTTATGGCGCGACAGTCAAGATCAACCAATAAAACAATATATTATGACGTCACTTTTATTTGGAGGAAATTGCAGCCCATTTATTGCACAATTTATAAGAGATAAGAATGCTCAACAATTCTCCGAAACAAAGCCTAACGCCGTCCGAGTAGGGCGTCCTCCCGGGAAATACCGGTTCTTGATTTCCCGGGAAATCCCGGGATTTATTTGGAATCCAAAGAACCGGTACTGAGCACCGAGTCCCGGTTCCCCCGGTTCCCGCCATAACATCAAATAAACATTTATATTATCAGTAAAATTAACGCACCGGCAAGTTCGGCAGCGTCGCATATATATGCAATCGATTGCGAACATCTCTAGGTGACCGTACCATAGACGCCATTAGTTTTCTTCGGACATATTATCAAGAAAAGAGATGCAAATAAAAGTATTGGACTAAGTACTAGATTTAGTTAGACTGATTTATACATATCATCTTAAGTTGACATTTAATTGAAGTAATCATTAGCGTCTCGTCAAACAAATTCGACATATTTACATAACTAGTCAGATTTTGATTTTGAACTTGTAGGTGTAATTTTGCAAAAGTTTATTATTTTGTAAGATTCAAATGTTAGATAATGACCTGAAATACCTGATTATAATTTGTTAATGTTACGTTTAAGTTTCCGTAATATTGATTACTTTTTACTCAGAGTTTAATAAATGTTATATACACAAGACTTAAACTACAATGTTTATGTATAAAACTATAAATCACATTCTTGTGTCTAATTGTTAGTGATCTCCAGTTCCATCCGTTCTTAAGCCAATGATTAGATTAGGTATTTGATAAGTTCTTTATGTTAAATTATTTATTTGTGAGGTGATTATATTTTTGTTAAAAAAAAGAACTGTATTTGTTTTAAGTGTGTTGATTATTATATTACTGCAATGTTACAATTATCTTAAGTTAATCACATTTAAAATAGAAAAAATATTGAACTATTATAATTAGACTGATTTATATTATTTAAGCTCACATTTAAAATTAAAATAATGATTAGCGTTACTTCAAGTAAATTCGACGACATCTTACATAAATAGTCAGGTTGAGATATTAAAAATTGTATAACTTTGCACAATTTTTTTTTTTTATATGCAATATTATGATAGAAGCGCTGGTGGCCTAGCGGTAAGAGCGTGCGACTTGCAATCCGGAGGTCGCGGGTTCAAACCCCGGCTCGTACCAATGAGTTTTTCGGAATTTATGTACGAAATATCATTTGATATTTACCAGTCGCTTTTCGGTGAAGGAAAACATCGTGAGGAAACCGGACTAATCCCAACAAGGCCTAGTTTATCCTCTGGGTTGGAAGGTCAGATGGCAATCGCTTTCGTAAAAACTAGTGCCTACGCCACATCTTGGGATTAGTTGTCAAGCGGACCCCAGGCTCCCATGAGCCGTGGCAAAATGCCGGGACAACGCGAGGAAGAAGAGATATACAATATTATGATAATTATGATATTGTGGACATGATAATTAAAATATTATGGTGTTTGTAAGTATTACTTACTACACATGATTCATAACATTACGGTTATGATCAATGGCACTGTTAACTGATTAATCAATTAAGACTGATTAAAGTAACTATAAAGACTGATTTCAGTGTATTATTCCTAAAACTGTTTTTTATTTTATAAAAAATTCTTAATTATTCCTACGATTCCTTTTCATTAGTATTAAAGTTAGTTGCAAGATTCACAGTTAAATGATGTCATACAAAATATATAAAAATAATTCAGCTCAGCATAAAGAACCGGGAGAACCGGGAATCCCGGTACCGGCTCCGACCCGGTACCGGGAAATGAAAAACTAGGAACCGGTCCCGGGACTGCACGCCCTACGTCCGAGCCATTATGCATAGTCATTACGTAGACGATTTCATTGACTCGCTGCCCACAGAAAGCGAAGCGATAAATATTATTGACGATGTTTCTACGGTGCATAAATTCGGAGGATTTGAGATACGTGGATGGACAAGTAACAACAAAAATGTTTTGTCACACTTACCTAAAGATCAATTAAGTACTAACGGAGGAAGTTTGTTGGTGGATGGCGAAAATAAAACTCAGCGAACCTTGGGATTATTATGGGATCCAGCGCATGATACTTTGGCAGTCGATGTGTCTTTTAAAAATATACCCGAAGACATCCTGAAATTCAAGAAAACGCCGACTAAGCGAGAAATTTTACGCATCACCATGTCAATTTATGATATATTTGGTATATTGGCACCTGTAACAATAAAAGGAAAAATATTACTAAAGTCTATCTAGAAGTATATCGTGGGACGATAAAATATCTGAGGAACTATTTATTGAATTTAAACACTGGATCACCGACCTAAAGGGTGTTGTGCACCTCAACATACCAAGATGGTATTTTACTACGTCTGCGAATTTTATAACGAGTGCGAAAGAGACAACTAGCATTCTGGAACTTCATTTGTTTTGTGATGCAGCGCCGACCGCCTTCGCAGCTGTTGCATACTGGAGGCTTGTGAATGCGAACGGAGATGTGTGCGTGTCCTTTATCGCATGCAAAAATAAAATTTCATCAATGAAAAGATTATCTATACCGCGTTCGGAATTAGAAAGTGCATTGATAGCGGCGCGTTTAGCTAAAACTATAAAGGACGAGCATCGTATAAAGTGCGACCGCATGTACTTCTGGACTGACTCATCTTGTGTTCTGCACTGGATTAGAAATCACAATCGCAATTATAAAGAATATATCGCTAACAGACTTGGAGAAATCGACGAACTTACCAGCTCCTTGGAATGGCGATACGTTCCTTCCCATTTGAATATCGCTGACATAGCTACAAAGAAAACACAGTACACGTTACGCGCTGATTGCGAGTGGTTTAGAGGACCTGCATTTTTATATCAGAAGGAAGATCAATGGCCGAAAGACATTTTAACTCCGGAAATAAATAAAGATGACCTTGAAATTGCATTGATGGTGCAACCGGAAGCTATAACCATTGACATACCTGAACCTGAGAGATTTTCTTCATGGATACGGCTCGTACGCGCTACCGCTGCTGTTCTGAAATTTATAAACAAAATAAAAAGATTAGAAACCTGTGAAGCTACTATAATAGGACGCGCAGAATGCTTAATATTGAGGTACTCGCAGTTACAGTCGTTCGGTGCGGAAATGGCCTTACTCGCTAAGGAAAAAACATTAAATAAAAATAGCTTACCTGTACTACTTACCTTGGCTCCTTACCTGGATCAAGATGGATTGATGAGAGTCGGAGGCCGAATCGACGCAGCGGCTGATATATCTCCTGAAATGAAAAGACCTATAATTTTGGATGGGAGAAACTATGTGACCAGATTAATAGTGCAGTTTTATCATGAAAATGCTGCTCATGGCTACCAGGAGATGGTCGTCAACGAACTCAAACAAAAATATTGGATCATTCGTATTAGACCGACAGTGAAATACGTAGCCGCCAGATGTATGACTTGTAGAATCCAAAAGGCTCAACCGGAAGTTCCCCGCATGGGCGAGCTACCTGAGGCCAGAATGGCCCATCATCAGCGACCATTCTCTAACACCGGTCTAGATTTATTTGGTCCGATGGAAATTACCGTTGGCCGACGGCGAGAGAAGCGCTACGCAGTATTGTTTACGTGTTTGACGATAAGAGCAGTACATATAGAATTAGTACATTCACTCAGCACGGATTCATTAATTTTGGCCTTACGAAGGATGGCGGCAAGACGAGGTTGGCCAAAACAACTTTTTTCTGATAATGGAACCAATTTGAGAGGAGCTAATACAGAAATCAAGTTAGCCGCTGAAGAATTGGACAAGTCACTACTTACAACCTACGCAGCAAATCGTGGAGTTACGTGGAACTTCATTCCTCCTGCGAGCCCCCATATGGCAGGCGCCTGGGAACGAATTATACGCTCGATTAAAACGACCTTGAAGGTGACCTTGAAAGAGAGGGCTCCACGTGAAGAGGTATTGCTTACGCTTTTAGCAGAGGCGGAGAACATGGCAAACAGCAGGCCCTTAACTCATGTCTCAGTGGAACCAGACTACCCTGAAGGATTGACCCCTCATCATTTTTTACTTGGGACCTCATCAAACTTACCGCTGATGGGATCATTTGATGACACCGATTTTTTCTTGAGACGACAGTGGCGAATATCCCAAAGACTGGCAGATATGTACTGGAGCCGATGGGTAAAAGAAGTGTTGCCAACCATGCTACCCCGTCAAAAATGGCATGAAGAGTGCCGCGTATTACAAGTGGGAGATCTAGTGCTAATTGCTGACCCAAACGCCCCCCGAAACCACTGGGCACGCGGCCTGCTACAAGAGGTGTGTCCCGGCAAAGACGGACGGGTGAGAACAGTCCATGTAAAAACAAAATCCCGAGTGTTAGTGAGACCAGCAGCTCGCATTGTACGCCTACCAGTGTGAGTACTGCCGAAGCAGTACTGGGCGGGAGGTTGTAGACGGCAGAACCTGAAAAAGAAACTTAAAACTAATACTTACCTATACTTATATCTATATATACCTTTTTTACTTACCTATTTTGTATGATGATGTACTTCTTATATAAATAAATCTATACTTACGCATTGAATAGTGAGCACGAGCGACATGCAACGTTATATATACATACATAGATGCATACGTACCTGTATCGAACCCAAATCAGTTGCTAACTGACCACTGTCACACACAGACGCTGTCCCTCGCGGCCGCTATAGCTATTTCATTTTCGTATACCTACTTGTTTTTCTCCTGCTACTCTTCTTCCCTGCACCCCTTTCACCATCTATAGTCTACAATACCTATATGACCAATGACACATTATAAATCTTATATAATAATAATAATTGTGGGTCTTCTCGTAAATCACGTCAGAAAATTTCAGCTATACGCGATGTGGTACAGTCTTCATTTTTCCAGAAACCCTAATTCCCTATTAAACAACCATGTTATTCAATAAAAAAAGACCTTAATTAACCGTTGTTTAAACTCCAGTTTAACTCGTGCCACCGTCCCGGATCAGGTGTTCCGTTAATATCGTTTGAGTGACTCGTCCTTTTTTGTTAACAGTCTGTGATGTAATACGGGATTTTGTGCATGTATTCTATAAAATGTATAATTATACAATGTGATACAGTTGGGCAAATTATAAAAACATGCTCTTACCTTTCGGAAATGCTGCGATACCTTACGAATAAATAAATAAAGTTCGAATCGTCCTCATAGTTTGCCTAGTGTCTAACGTCGATTCTTGGGATTAGTAACTAAGCAAATCCCAGGCTCATCAAAGTATATAAATATATATTTTAACTCCGTATAAGATAAATAAAGTCTAAAAACGTCCGTCAAAAAATCAAGAAAAATGTATGCTCGAATAGAATAGATATACCTTTGGTCTATACTCAAATAGATGGCGACACCGTTTGATATTTAACACATATCACTGAAATAACATGGGTCTAATAACCATATGTAAATTTATTAAGAGAGGTATGGGCATTGTGAATGTCATCTCGCTTTGTGTGGTAGGACACAGGACCGCGGATGTCATTCCAGATCTAGAGCAGAGCCCAACTGGGGAAGTCCAGTCAGCTGCAAAAATGTTTCGATAGAATCATCTCATAAATATGGTACTACGCTCTAATTAAATAATAAATAAATAATAAATAAATATTATAGGACATTATTACACAAATTGACTAAGTCCCACAGTAAGCTCAATAAGGCTTGTATTGAGGGTACTTAGACAACGATATATATAATATATAAATATGTATAAATACTTAAATACATAGAAAACACCCATGACTCAGGAACAAATATCAATGCTCATCACACGAATAAATGCCCTTACCAGGATTTGAACCCGGGACCATCAGCTTCGTAGGCAGGGTCACTACCCACTAGGCCAAACCGGTCGTCGCAATTACACTGGAATAAGATGCTATGGGACATATTTTTGAGTAAGATGTGTACACCCATATTTTTACACTTGACTGTACCTCCACCTTACAGAAAACCGCAGCCAAATAACACTAGACCCTACTCATAGCGTTGTGTTCCTGCCGGTGCCTGCAGGTTGCCAGAGCTCAACGAGGGGGGTGGGGGTTTAGGGTCGGCAACGCGCATGTAACGCCTCTGGAGTTGCAGGCGTACATAGGCTACGGAGACTGCTTACCATCAGGCGGGCCGTATGCTAGTTTGCCACCGACGTAATATAAAAAAAATCGTTCAATCTTACCTAAACTCAACTTAACTCATCTCGCTTGGCTTGCCTCAGCTCGGCTCGGCTCGGCTCTGCTTTGCGCGGCTCGGCAAGGCTTTATGTCCCGAAAAGAAACTGGCGTAATTATTCATTAAGTTTAAATCTAAATATTATGGGGTAAGTAGCATATGTAATCTGTAAATAAACGTATGTAAACAAAATGGAACAATGAGACAGAGTAGTTAGCGATGAATACGGGTTCAATAATGCGGCTCTAGAGAGCTACGTTACAGGAACACGCGAAATATGACAGATTTGAAAATGGCTAATTTTTTTTAGATATACTGACTATGGCGTCGGGTGAGAATACGTTCGTGCCGTACGCCACTTAAGCGAAAACAAGCAAACAAAAGTATTTTTCGAAATGTATTTAGGAATATATTAAGGAAATACGAAATATAATTAGGAAAAGAAATTATTCTATTTATTGACAATAACAATATACATAATGGATATATACAGATGATTACTATAACTAGCTTATATCTAAAATAGGCCCGTAGGCCGGTAGGTATCGTGAGGAAACCGGACTAATCCCAACAAGGCCTAGTTTACCCCTCTGGGTTGGAAGGTCAGATGGCAGTCGCTTTCGTAAAAACTAGTGCCTACGCCAAATCTTGGGATTAGTTGTCAAGCGGACCCCAGGCTCCCATGAGCCATGGCAAAATGCCGGGACAACGCGAGGAAGAAGAGATCTAAAATAGGCCCTTGAGGCATTGAAATATATTTAGGAAATATTGATCTTATTTATCATTTAGGCACATATGTTTAATATTTATAGTACCATACAAATATACCACCATGAAATAAAAGCATTTTTATAATTGCCATATCCGTTTTTGATGAGTGAATGTTAAACGTACAATGTATGACATGACACCAAAGGCCATAGTCGGGTTTCCATAGTAAGTTATGATAATACGTTAAAGAAAAACTTTCAAAAAATCATAAGTCAAAAACTGACACTAGTAGGATATTGATAGTTAGCATAAATATCCTTCACTACAAGAGGTACTCACGAAAAAATCCCTGAGTCCAATTGATTTAAGGGCCGACTGTCTATGGAAACCCGACTATGGCCTTTTGGATATGGCCCAATTTTTCAGATAACTTATAACAGATGGTAAAATACGGATATGACACATTAAAAAAAAAACCGGACAAGTGCGAGTCGGACTCGCCCACCGAGGGTTCCGTACTTTTTAGTATTTGTTGTTATAGCGGCAACAGAAATACATCATCTGTGAAAATTTCAACTGTGACATGTGACATTTCGGTGACATACGGACGGACGGACGGACAGCGGAGTCTTAGCAATAGGGTCCCGTTTTACCCTTTGGGTACGGAACCCTAAAAAATAACATTTTTCATAAACCGATATCATATTTTTCGTTATTTTATAAGTGATTAAAAAACCATTTTCTCAAAAATGGATATGGGACAAACGTATTCTCGGCCGACGATGGGAGCCTTTGCCGAGCAGTGGGACTCTCTAATACCCCTGCCACACACTCGTGTAGCATGGGAAGTAGCGAGGCAGAGACGTGTGGCCACGTTACTCGTATGCCGCTCATGCTCAGAGCTGTGCCGTTCTCGAGAACGTTCTCCGTTTACTATGGGGAATATTCTCGAGCGAGAATGTTCTAGATATAAAACAGAGAACGTTGTCGCACACGGCACAACTATAGTCACGCTCCTCGTCATGCCCACCGCACCCTATTTAGT
This sequence comes from Cydia pomonella, assembly GCF_033807575.1. Lineage (NCBI taxonomy): Eukaryota > Metazoa > Arthropoda > Insecta > Lepidoptera > Tortricidae > Cydia > Cydia pomonella. Next base: position 7,473,848 of record NC_084728.1, read on the forward strand.
CGGTTTTTTGGCAAGTGTCAAACGACCGGCAATGCCTAACGGTCACGATTGCAGAGGGCGCTGGTTCGATTCCAGCCTCGGGTACTGGAGGTGGAGGCCTGGTCACTTTTTCTTTCGTATAAAACATTTATTTCAGTTCAAAATGTTGATATGAATTTACCGTGAACGGTAACTACATATCATGGGACGTAACGTTCGTAATTTATTGCCTTTTTTTATTTTTAGCGATCCGTTCACGGTTTTTGCTAGCCCCTGTCCTCCGCTGTTTGTAACTAGGGAATGCAAAAACCGGAGGTTTTTCAAAACCGGTTTTTTCTTCGGTTTAACAATAAAAAACCGAAACCGGTTAAAACCGGTTCCGGTTTTTAGAATCAACAATTCTTAAATTCATCGCCATGGAATAAAGAAAAGATTGCTTCACGTGTAAAAACGAATGCTAGTATAGTATATACACGATTTTATCACGAAATTAAAGACAGAATATCTGACTATTTTATTATATTGTATGGGAATTGTCAAATGACTTAATGTTGTTTGTGACTAGGAATAGGAACAAACCAATTCTATTAAATTATTTTTTTGGTTTGTTGGTTAGACACCGATGGGATAGTTCATTTTTTCTTAAATATATGACAATATCAATTTATAATTTAATGTTATTTGTCTTAAATCAAATGGCCCAATCCGAAATCTTGCTCTAAGTTTTTCGCTGTCTTCTAGTATATATTCAAGTAGTTAATTCGTTTACTGTTACTACCTTCCTTTATAAAATATTTGCTAAGTTATTATGGATTTGTAAAGTAGGAAATAAATGAAACAAGCTAATACAACAATTCACGTTACGTGTTTCTTCTCGAAAAGTCAATTAGAAACTGATGGTGTTAGGTTAAACTGGGCAAACAAAGGTAGTCAAGTAATTCCATTCTTTAGGGTTTGAACTACCCTTTCCTATTAGTGCGAATGAGACAAAAAAGGTTGTCAGTAAGTCGTTATCACCGAACCCCTATCACCGATTACGTGGAATTTTTCTACGGCGCATCGCATAATACCTATTTTTATTAAAAAGTAAAACTATATAATTCGTAGGTACACCAGCACGGATGTCCTGCCACTGCCAGTACTTAATATTATTTTGATCTTTCGTATTTTGTACCGTAAAAATTCATTTAGCGTTACAAATGATCAAACTAACACAACACCACATTATTTGATTTAATGTCGATTCAACCGGTTTAGGACCGATTTATACCCTTATAATGAATAAAACATGCATCTTAGGTAAATAAAAAACCGAATAAAACCGAAACCGGTTTTTTCAAATTCTAAAAACCCGGTTTTGGGTTTCCATCAAAAAACCGGTTTTAACCGGTTTTTTCGGTTTCGGTTAAAACCGGTTTGCATTCCCTATTTGTAACCTTAGTGAGTACGGTCCACCTTACCGAACCCCACAGATTGAACTCAACATTACTTTAACTCAGTTTGTAGTTCGTGTCATCCACGATGACGCGCAGATTTGTCAAATCTAACCTTTAATAACATGACAATACGATTCAAGGCACGCGTCTTCGTGAATGACACAATCTATACCCGAATAAGTATAGTAGGTAGGTAGGTTAGGTAAGTGTTACCAGAAACAGTATTACTGCTTTACTCTATTTCCCTCTGTAGTTTTAAATAGCAACGTAATTGCAAACTAGTGCCTACGTCAATTCTTGGGATTAGTTGCCAAACGGACCTCAGGTTTCCAAGAGCCGTGGCACAAAGCAAGATTGCAAGATTAGCCATTTCACATATATCCTGACTCGGCACCCGCCTGGTAACATGGAGTCTTTCACAAATGTTTCAAATCCAGACTTATTGCGGACTGACTGCGGCTCCGTCATTTCTGAATGCACAACGGGTATAGAGATGATAATACCACCTCTGGATGAAATCACGTTACAGTAAGGCCTAAAACAACCTCTAGGTACCTCATAAGTACTAACATTATGCGCCCTATCCGGGTGTCATGTACTGACTACATCCAACTAACATCTTCTGTAATGCACATGACTTTTAATGTTGAATAAATGAAATGAAATGAAAAAAAAAAAAAACCCTTGTTCGGACTCACGAAGCGTTCGGATTTTGGTATATTTGATATAAAACATAAGTACATAAGTATATTCGGTAAAAATATATTTGATGAGACTACAAAAACAAATAAACTTAGCTTAGACGGGTAAAATACCGCTGGGCAAGGCATTCGGCTTCCCAACTGAGTTGAGAGCATTTGTATTTGTATTTGTTGTATTTACTTAAGTTTTACCGAAAATTCTCTGCAAATTGACAAATTAGGTATGCCTATATTTTGGGCGTACCGTAAAATTCGGATCATATTAAGTTTTTAAGTTACCTATGAATTTATATACAAAATATCATATGAGAACTTATTTGCTGCATTTCGTTAAACAAAAACATGAAACATGCAATAAAAATGAAAGGCCCGTGTATGAAGTTTTCAATGCTCATTGGACTAACTAGTAGAAATTGTACAAATGAGCATAACCCTTTTTTTTTTTTGATGAGCATATTTTTTTTTGACCCTGGGTCTTCGGTGCGAGAACTTCATGTATTTATAATAAATTTATAAGAAATCGTGGAAAATGAAAAATATTTAGATGTGGAAAAACGTTTTCTCTTTTTGTATGCAGGGTCACGTGGTATAGTCCGCTGTTAAGTTTTTTTTTGACTTGCTAACTGTAAAAAACTCCCGCCCCAAAAATAAAAGAAGGCAGTTGGACGTATAAAGACCGTAAACAGTATTTTAATGCTATTGTACATTTTGCTAAATTAATTTATCAGAATGAAACACATTGCTAAAATGTACATTATATATGTTTTATTCTGTAATGAAAAACACATTTAAACCTGTAGTTATAATAGAGCGCGCGAAATACATTTAAAAACACAAAAAATTACTTTTATAAAAGTAATAACAGTACAATATAGAAATGTAACTATGAACCTTAACTGTAGGTACATTTGTATATCGTAGGTAAACGAGGTCCAGAAATAACATCCCACTGTACATAACCACCACTTTATTTACTGTTTACACTTCTTGACACTACTAATACTACATACTGTATATAACACTCACTGTACGGAAGGTGGAGGTAAGGAAATAAATCTCCATGTACCAAAAAGTGTCATCAAAAAACCTTAAATAGGTGGTGCTACAATACCTAGAATACTTGAACAAAAAAATCAAATCATAGACAGCGCACTTCACTCCGTCAATAGCCTAGGTTCTTAGCTAGTAGCTACTCTAGCGCTACTCTGGAGAGATTTGGAACTATTATTTATAGCTGACAGCTGGACACTTTTGCAACAGTTCTACCATAACAGATGTTACTCCTCTTAATTCCACACTCCATAACTCACTGCTTGATTTGAATTTGAACTGACTTCTAGAAAATACGCGTTGGGAACAAAGTGCCATCTTTTGACTTATTTGGTAATTAATTTTCTCTAACAACAAATTGTAATTTGTGGCTTTAAATGACATACACGTTATTTAAAATAATTTTTCAAATTTATTTATTTAATCATATGGCATAACATAATACAGAAGCATATAATATCCAAAAATAATTAAATGTCAACACAAAGACCAGTCAGCCATTTGATGGCTTCGTCGCACAGGGAGATCAGGTCTTCTGGAGGACCGGCAGTATAGCGCAATATGAGCTATGTCTTCAATTATGAGCTGGATATGGTTAATGGTTATTGCCATCAAAAATAAACAAAATAATTTTCCAAAATAGCTACAACCAATGCCATCTATCGGTGAATTAAGTCAAATTGTGAAGTATTAAAGACATTCACAAGATTATAATATCAACGGTTTCAACAGTAGGTTCTAAAAGTGAGATGTCATACCACCATTTTAGCGAACGATTTACCAGCTCTATAAAGACTCCGCAGGGTAATAATTTAGGATTAAAATATGCATTCGTAGCCTTGCGTTTTCTTTCATGCCTCTTGCTTTTGTGGCTGATCCCCCCTATCCCTAGCCAAATACCAGGTTTCCCACAATGAACCTAGATTATTAGTTTTCTAACATTTATGGGGATTTTTAAATCATGATGCTTGCAGAATTTGTAGATGGTATCTATGCATATGTCTAAGTACCTACCGAATGTTAGCGGTACCAAAATTTTGGAGTATTTTGATTTTTTTCGGCACCTGTAATTTTTTTACTTCATGCATTAAAAGTTGAATGTCATATTCGTTATTTATGATTTAAATGTATTTAATGAAAAATACTGCAATCGGTTTCAATATTAAGGTAGAAGTATTAGTGCTCGACGCTGCACTAGTACTCGACATGGGCACTTTATGTCAAAGTGACAAGGATTAAGTTCGAATACAGAAAAATCTTCGTTGTTCAAATTTAACCTATATTTCCATGAAATAAAGTGCCCATGTCGGTGACTAGTGCAGCGTCGAGCACTAGTACTTCTACCTTATTAGCAAATAAAAACTATTTTTTTTGCTCTAATCATGAGATATATGGCGCCATTATTTTAAAATAAATAAAAATCAATGCTCTTGTTTATGGTAAAATGTTGCCTGTGATAAAAACTGATGATAAATACTTATTTAACAGGATTTGTCTATACCATCACTGGTGCCTGTTCCATTATAGGAGTGTTTATAAATAGACACGATCCGCATATATGTAGTAGGTTTCAGTTAAAAATAATCACTACACCTTATATAACAAAGTCCCCCGCCGCGTCTGTGTGTATGTTCGCGATAAACTCAAAAACTACTGAACGGATTTTTATGCAGTTTTCACCTACCAATAGAGTGATTCTTGAGGAAGGTTTCGGTATGGGTATAATTTGTTAAGAGGGAAGAATAACTTTGCGATCCTAGCCGAACGTGCGTACATTTTTGATGAAATTTCCATTTCGGGAGAACGGTTTCCACTAACTAAATCTTAACAAATCACTTTGATTTTGATATCAATCGCTTCAGCATAATATATTCTAGGTTTATAGGTTTCGCTTTAAAAAAAATTAAGTACATAGTTTTCATAGAAAAAAACGGCTAAATTCGACTAAGTTTTAATCACATTTTATACGACCATTTCATAAAAACTATGTATTGTTTTTAATTACACAATGTTTTAGCATGTAGTTTTCTGAAACCACGAGTTTGACACTAACATATAAGCTAATGTCTGCGTAACATACTTTCTATACATCTCGCTCTAATATGCTAGTAGAAGCGAGATGCATATTATAAAATAGTGTCGAACTCGTAGTAAAGCTACTTATATTTATGTGTATGTATGTAAAGTCCCCAACCCACACTCGATTACCTGAGCATTAATGGAACCCAGGCCGATATCCAAATAATGACGAAACTAGAGGCAATGAACTAGTATTAAAAAATATTTCCACTTTGTACTGGGCAATAATGTGGGGCCATGAAGTTGGAGGGGTGATGAGCGGAGCGGGCGGGCGGCAGCGATTTCAATTCATAATTTAAAAAAAAAACTAACATTTATGTTGCAAGTAGGCCTCAAGGGCTCTTTTGCAAGTTAAGGCGAAGGGTAGGGCAAGCTCTTTCCATACAAACTTTGGGCGCGTTTTTCTTCGTTTGTGTTTGCGCTACAGTTATTATTTTTGGTAAATTTGCTTATTTTTCTGTTAGCTAGGGCTTGATTTTTTTTTTGTATTTTTTTTTAATAAAGAGAAATTTCTACATCAAGTTTGCGTATATCCAATATATACAAGCAAAAAATTAAATTAAATGCTATAGTGCCAAAACTAACGAATAAAACTTGCACAAAGTTTGTATGGAGAATGCCTTGCCCTACCCTACCCTGCGCCTTAATACATTTACAATAATATCATATGCTCTTCAATTGTCAAAGAAATAAAAAAAAAGTGTAAGAAATACATGTTCAGCTAGTGATTTGGTTCTTGTATACTCGTAGAAGTGCAAATATTTAGTGCCCGGGAGTTATCTCATTCATCATTCATTTCGTAATTCATCATTTTGAATATATTTTTGGCTTAGTTTCAACCTATAAGTGCTGCCGGTTTTAGATACTTAAAGTATTTTTCAGGGCATTTATATGTGATCCGTTCCGTACAAATAGAATTGACTAGACATTGTAAAAGAGTTTATTTTTAAGTGAGATAAGGAATGCAAAAATGAAAAAATATATAATAATAAATACATATTATAGACTTAAAATGACCCACACACAGTAAGCTCAATAAGGCTTGTGTTGAGAGTACTTAGACAACGATATACATATATAATTTATAAATAGTTAAATACACAGAAAACTTTGATCCGAGGACCATCGGCTTCATAGGCAGGGTCACTACCCACTAGGTCAGACCGGTCGTCATGTGTAGGTACTGTTTATAGGCTAAAATAAAATGAGCGGTTTTAACCTAATGATGTCCGCTAGTTTCGTGGCCACAACATCGAACAGGTTATCCAGTAATCCAAACCCTGTACAGTTAGTTGCTATTGACACGTGTACACACGGGCCGGTGCGGCTAAAATAAAAAGAGCGGTTTCTGCTTATTACTGACCGTTAGATTCGTGGCCACAGCAACCAACAGGTTTCTCATAATCAAAACCCTGTACAGTTATAAATTTTTTTTATAGATGCTATTGACAAGTGACATAATAGGAGAGGTATGGGCATTGTGAATGTCATCTCGCTCTGTGTGGTAGGGCACAGCACAGCGGATGTCATTCCAGATCTAGAGCAGAGCCCAACTGGGGAAGTACCTCCACCTTACAGAAAATCGCAGCCAAATAACACTAGACCCTACTCATAGTGTTGTGTTCCTGCCGGTGAGTAAGGTTGCCAGAGCTCAACGAGGGGTGGGAGGGGGTTAGGGTCGGCAACGCGCATGTAACTCCTCTGGAGTTGCAGGCGTACATAGGCTACGGATACTGCTTACCATCAGGCAGGCCGTATGCTTGTTTGCCACCGACGTAGTATAAAAAAAAAATACTAGACTCGAATATAAATGATTATAATAACAGAAGAAAATATACCTTCACATAAAATCACCAGCCAGAACTGGTGTCGCAGCCTCTATCCCTCAAACGCCACTCTAATGTTCTTATGAGTATTTTGGACTCCACATTTATACATCAAAGCCCGATTGTTTCAATGGCGACCGGCACAAAGTCGGACGCTGGTACCAAGTTTGCATCTTTTTCAGTTTCAAAGCTTTATCGGCGTCCGCGCCGAGAAACCACTTTTGGGTGATTTGGGACCTTGTAATTTGTAAGATTGGGATTTTGTTAGATTTAAGATAATTAATGTTAGATTTAAGATAATTAATGTTAGATTTAAGATAATTAATGTTAGATTTAAGATAATTAATGTTAGATTTAAGATAATTGCCGTGCCCTACCAGGGCCCATGTGAAACAGACTATAATGTAACACATGTGTACCTACCATGGATGCAATAAATATATGAATATGAATATAACTCCCCTGCTAACGCTTTTTTTTTGTAAAAAAGGGAATTGTGCACTTCGTACCTAATAATAAATAACACTGTCTCTGAAATATTTCTGTTTATTAACATTCATATATTTTTTTTATTACTACTTCTTCAAACCATCAGCGTCCATGATTGCCGTGGCATTATGCTGAGTAGAGATCCTATTTTAACGTCCAAATGTTTTTTTTATGTCTGCATGTCTTTTTTCTTTTCTTTTTTATATACTAAGTACTAGCATTAAATAAATGTATTTTCTTTCTTTCATATTTATTCCAAATATGTATGGTATACTGTACGCAGACGATGTTTGCTTTTTACTCTCGTCGGACTGGTCGAAAGACCTGCAAAGCTTCAATAATTGGCTAAGAAAGCTAGAAACCAATGGTCTTAAAATCTGTCGCAAAAAACGGAGCATATGTCGTACATATTCAGTGGTCACACGGACGTAAATAACATAAAATTCCACATCGATGACGCACCCATTCCAACAGTGTGCAATTTCAATTTGATTGGAGTGCCGATAGACGGCCCGCTACCTGTTTAACAACGGTCTAGAAGAACCTAAATGAGGTAGGAGTAGATAATACCGTAGCCCAAAACCGGGAACAATTGAAAAGGCACACAAAGAGAGCCGATCCTAAATAATGGGATAAGATTTAGGACAAGAAGATTACTTCCTCAAGCAATACATTGTAAAATCTTGTGTTATATGAGGAATTGGTTATTTTCTGCAATTGAATCAGTGTTTATAGAGATATTAGGCGTGACATATGTTTGTTCCGTATTTGCTCGACAACGAAAAGCCGCGGTGCGAAGCGCAACGTCGCTCCGTGTGTTTTTGCTGTGCTGAAGCAACATATCTAAATTACCGAACGTAGCCCTTCTATCTTGGGAATAAGGACTACTATCGGTCAGTTAATTGTGTCGATAATGTTACAGTCAGCTGGAGATAAATGGTACCCCCCTGCAAATAAGTTTGTAAAGTCAGACCAAGCTAAGTTTGCAACGATTTTGATAGCCCAGTCTGTGTAAGTAAAAGTCATATTTTCATATAACTTTGACGTTTAAAATAACACTTGCACTGTCTCTGTCTCTATCCAAAGGTGCTAATCGAATAGTATTGCGGACTGTACATTTATTGAGCGGCTTTATGAGCTGACTGTAATTACGTCACACACGTTTGGATGAGTTTGACAGGTCGATTAAACCTTATATTTGTTTAACGGTTACCTAACTGTTACAGTTAAGTGGTTAACTGATGTGTACTTGAACTTATTAGTCTGTGGAATGTAATTATAATAACTTAAATCAATACTTTACGTACTATATTATTAAATTGTAGAACGGGACTTTATCGCGTATTATAGAGTATTTAGACGGTGCGTGAACTCGCATGCGAGTTTCATGACATTGCGGTATTTGATCGGTCGGCCGAATTGGCTACTTGACAGTTTTTTGTAAATATTCATGGTTTTCCTGAGGACGAAATGTCTATATACCTAGGTCTCATGGTATTTAAGCATGACAAAGGTCAGAAATTACAGTTAAAGTCTGACGCTCCCACTCGACGATTGAAACGGCTCTAACAAAATGATAGTGTAATGTGACGTCACATTACATTAGTCTGTTCTACCTAAATGTATGGAAGACCGAGAAAATTGCTATTTTGACCCTGAAATATTGCGTTTAAGTATATAATTGTCATACAATTTATTTTTCAATAAAATTTAAGGAATCGAATGGTACCATTTTCTTTTTTCTTTTTGAAAGTGAATAATAAAGTATTTTTTGGGATTTTCGAGCCTTGTATTTTTTTATAATCTCAATATGACTTTCTTATAATGGGTGGCTCATTTTCTTTCGATTTAGCTATGTTTTGTTATAATATTCAACAGGTGTCAAGTACCCAATTGGTTGTAACCTCAACAGTCCGCAACGTAACTAAAATCGCATGCAAGTTCGTGCGCCGTCTCAATGAGCCCTTAAGTTTTACCTCCGACGTTGTCCCCGTGGTCTCGGAAGGGAGCACGACCACTGACAACAATGGGGACAGCGCCGGCCTCGAAACGTCGGAGGTAGAACTTAATACAAGCTAAAGTCCCGTTCCATAATTTAATAATTAACGTGTAAAAATCGTTAAAGTTTAAATCAGTACTTTACGTACCTAGTTTAGTTACGAATTATCGTTACGTACGATAGAACGGAGATTAAATACATTATTTTTTTTAGACTACGTCTGTGGCAAACAAGCATACGGCCCGCCTGATGGTAAGCAGTCTCCGTGGCCTATGTACGCCTGCAACTCCAGAGTCGGTCAATTTTTGTAAAAATATATATATTTAACAAAGCCTGCCAGTAATTTCTGTACATTTATAACCCATCATCACTTTTAAATTAAAGACACCTTACTTACACTCACTTCTATATACAACACAATAACTATACACAATACAACAGAATAACTTGTATACACAGATCTAATCTTCTAGACGGTGCTAGAAAATGGTCATGTATTGGGGATATTTTGAACAGAGAGGTTAGAGCGTAGGGAACATTTATTCAATATGATAATTAAGTTTCTGCCAATAATTTCATTTTAAGGCTTCCATACATCAAAAGAAACTCACTTTGTTGTCCGTCTGTCTGTCAAGACCCTCTAGCTCTGGAACGCATGGAGGTATTGAGTTGAAATTAAAACCATTACTTAAATCTACAGTGCCTTGAAGCTGTGAAAAAAGAATCTTCCACGTTAGCGTAAAAAAAAGATACGGCCGTTTATGCCTCATAAACGTATATATCGACTCTCTCAAGGAAATCAAAATGTATAGAGTACTTAGATCTAGAACTATGAAATTTGGCAAGTAATATCGTCTTTGCTACAAGTACAGGAAACAATCTAAAAACTATAAATGTGTAAAAAATTAAAAATAAATTTAATTTGTTCGGAACCTACGGTAGGTGAGTCCGACTCACGCTTCTCCGGTTTTTAATTTTTAATGCACTGTACTAGTACCAAATTTGAATGTCATCTGTATTATTATGTATTTGCAAAATTTAAAAACGTTTTATAGACCTCGTCGAGGAAATCATTAACAGACTTTTAAAACCGTCATCATCATCAGCCAAGAGACGTCCACTGCTGGACGAAACCCCTTCACCAGGTGACCGTCTTCCTGTACGCGGTCAGACATTCCAAATCAATATTTAATTATATTTATTTTGGTGTATTCCCATTTGTCCCCGCCGGGCACATATGGGAATAGGTGATTCATATAAATCTTTCCCCGGTCCCGGCCTCATGGATGACACCGGTCACGTAGGGTCACAAATGGGAATACACATTGGTTTTGGTGACCTGCCTGTTCAAATTGAATATACTTCAAAATGCTCAGTCTAAGGGAGGTAGTCAATGCTTTTAGGGCAATAAAAGCTATATAAAGTATTATAAAGCCATTGCCCGCGGTTTCTCACGTAAAACATTGACATACGGACGTATCTAATTTATACCCATATCTATAATGCTATTAAGAGTAAGGCCTTAGTGCATGAGCGGAGCGAGAACGTATTAAAATCAAAACAAAATTCCCCATTCAACTGTAGGTTGTTTTTTTTTTGTTTGAATTTTTATACAATGTATCATATGTAAATCACTCAAAGAACATTATTTATTTTTATATAGTACATAGTTATTTTTACTCTGTGGCTGACATGCTGCTGTCATATTTAGCTATGTTTCGGTTAATTATATATACATTTATATGTATGTTTATGTACGTCTATTTGTATTCCTTATATATGTATGTTTATTTACTGTAATTGTGTGTGTGAATGTAGGCTTCATAGCGGTTCAGCAACACCTACTTTTTCGATTAACTTCTCTAAATATTTCCCCTACCCAAAGGTTGTCTGGAAGAGATCGCTTTTTACCGATAAGACAGCCTGCTGTCTGCCTCTACATTTAATCAATTGTTTATTTTTCTTGTATCTTTTTACTGAGGTGTGCCAATAAAGAGTATTCTATCTATCTATCTATCTATGTATCGGAACGGCTAAGGCGTTCAGAAATATCTGAACATGTACTTTAACATCGTAATAATAGACGTTTTGTTCAGATATTTTTGAACACCTTTGCCTCTCCGGTTATCTGATGGTTCTGATATAAATATAAAAAGCATAAAACTTCGTGAAACTATATTATATAAAAAAAGCTATTTCAAAAAGCGGCCAAGTGCGAGTCGGACTCGCCCATTAAGGGTTCCGTACCATTTATCACGTATTAAAAAAAACTACTTACTAGATCTGGTTCAAACCAATTTTCGTTGGAAGTTTGCATGGTAATGTATATCATATATTTTTTTTAGATTTTTCATTCTGTTATTTTAGAAGTTACAGGGGGCGGGACACACATTTTTTCACTTTGGAAGTGTCTCTCGCGCAAACTATTCAGTTTAGAAAAAAATGATATTAGAAACCTAAATATCATTTTTGAAGACCTATCCTTAGATACCCCACACATATGGGTTTGATGAAAAAAAAATTTTTTTTAATTTTTATGACGTATTAAAAAAAAACTACTTACTAGATCTCGTTCGAACCAATTTTCGGTGGAAGTTTGCATGGCAATGTATATCATATATTTTTTTTAGATTTTTCATTCTGTTATTTTAGAAGTTACGGGGGGGGGAGGACACACTTTTTACCACTTTGGAAGTGTCTCTCGCGCAAACTATTCAGTTTAGAAAAAAATGATATTAGAAACCTCAATATCATTTTTAAAGACCTATCCATAGATACCCCACACGTATGGGTTTGATGAAAAAAGATTTTTTGAGTTTCAGTTCTAAGTATGGGGAACCCCCAAAATTTATTGTTTTTTTTCTATTTTTGTGTAAACATCATAATGCGGTTCATAGAATACATCTACTTACCAAGTTTGAACAGTATAGCTTTTATAGTTTCGGAAAAAAGTGGCTGTGACAGAATCGGACAGACAGACGGACATGACGAATCTATAAGGGTTCCGTTTTTTGCCATTTGGCTACGGAACCCTAAAAAGGGGATAACAGTTTGTATGGGGATCAAGGTTTATATTAAGTTAGAAACTTGAAACTTCGTGATAACTGTGATAAGACGTTTTTTTTTAAATACGATAAAAGTTATTTCAGCGTTTTTGAAAATTAATCCCGTAATAGATTTAAAATGGGGTTGAAAGTTTGTAACAGAAACGTAACAGGAACAGAAAATATTAGAAAGTACGCAAAAAATATTTTAGTCCTTTGCGGTTCATAGAATACATCTACTTAACAAGTTTGAACAGTATAGCTTTTATAGTTTCGGAAAAAAGTGGCTGTGACAGAATCGGACAGACAGACGGACATGACGAATCTATAAGGGTTCCGTTTTTTGCCATTTGGCTACGGAACCCTAAAAAGGGGTTGAAAGTGTTTTAGGGAAATAAATCCACGCGGACGAAGTCGTGGGCAACATATTTTTTACTGTACTATAAATATCGGCGGCCGATCGTTTGATCAGGCAGATCGTGAAATTCCTTAGGCATAAGCGTGAAAATCTTTGTGTCCTTGACTGACAATGAGTCGACGAAGCCCCGTTACGCGGGGCTCCTATTTCTGGACAGTTTGCCATTCGGACATCTGAAGCAACGTAACGCACCTATCCTAAAGTGGAGGTCAATAGAACTTGCAAATTATGTAAACAAATATGACAGATTTTGTTAGCATTTGACTTACAACCTAAAAGTTTTACGATAGTTTTTTTTTTAAATCTCATTTATTTAATAAGCTTAAAAAACTATCGTAAAACTTTTAGGTCATAAAAAAAGTTTTACGATGATAGTTGTTTTCATTGAAATTTTAATAATTAACATATATTTTAACTAGTAATTGATATAAATAAAAGATTTAATCATATAGACTTTTAATTAAATCATACGTTTCCACAAAAAGTGCGAGATTATGAAGAAATGAAGGTAAATTGCTTTGTTTACATTATTTGCAATTTCTATTGATCTCCACTTTACCTATCTGTTGGTTTAATGTGACTAGCGTCAAAACATTACCTACACAGGAACATTACGATCTGTCTAATCTTACGATCGTCCGCCGACATAAATATAGACACACTGGCACCGTCCCACCTCCAACCCAAAGCGCCAAATTTTGATACGTAATAAAATTCGCGTTGAAACTAGGTTCATGGGGTCCCAGCCTGCACAAGTTTTTGCAGAAATCGCCGCACAGCTGACGGCTTCCTCACACGTCTCAGAATTGCGATACAACGAGGAAATGCCGCCAGCATCCTTGGTACAATGGCCTATTTTTGATTTAAGCTAGTTATAGCAACACCACTGTATATATCCATTATGTTTACTGTTATTGTAATTTTTTAGGGTTCCGTAGTCAACTAGGAACCCTTATAGTTTCGCCATGTCCGTCTGTCTGTCTGTCTGTCTGTCTGTCCGAGGCTTTGCTCCGTGGTCGTTAGTGCTAGAAAGCTGAAATTTGGCATGGATATATAAATCAATAAAGCCGACTAAGTCGTACAATAAAATCTAAAAATTTAATTTTTTTTAGGGTACCTCCCCTACACGTAAAGTGGGGGTGAAATTTTTTTTTCGCTTCAACCCTAGAGTGTGGGGTATCGTTGGAAAGGTCTTTCAAAACTAATAGGGGTTTTCAAAGCTAAAAGTGGCTCCTATGGTGTTGCTTATGTCCATGGGCGACGATGACCGCTTCCCATCAGGCGGCTCGTTTGCTGAGTAAGCTAACATAAAATAACCGGCCAAGAGCATGTCGGGCCACGCTCAGTGTAGGGTTCCGTAGTTACTCTTCCGTCACAATAAGCTAAACTGGAGCTTAAAGTATAGTAAATTGTTAACCAAGGGATGAAACGGTACCTTTCACCCGAGTTAAACAAATAGGCAAATTTGCATAATCAGTACCTAATTAAAGTAAGTCTTTCTACTATGAAGGGAAAACTTTTTGCGATAACTCAAAAACAGCTAAACTGATCATGTCCGCTATAGTTTTCATTTAATGTCTTTCTTAAGCTCTACTTCCACGATTTTTTTCATATTTTTTGGACCTATGGTTCAAAAGTTAGAGGGGGGGGGACACATTTTTTTTTCTTTCGGAGCGATTATCTCCGAATATATTCACTTTATCAAAAAATGATTCTTGAAAATCCCTATTAGTTTTGAAAGACCTTTCCAACGATGCCCCACACACTAGGGTGGAAGCGAAAAAAAAATTCACCCCCACTTTACGTGTAGGGGAGGTACCCTAAAAAAAATTAAATTTTTAGATTTTATTGTACGACTTTGTCAGCTTTATTGATTTATATATCCATGCCAAATTTCAGCTTTCTAGCACTAACGACCACGGAGCAAAGCCTCAGACAGACAGACAGACAGACAGACAGACAGACAGACGGACATGGTGAAACTATAAGGGTTCCGTTTTATGCCATTTGGCTACGGAACCCTAAAAAGAATATATGAAATATGACATATAAATTTAATATAGATACAGCTCTGTCATCCACTATACAATTCGCTCCGCTCACTCAATACATCAGCAGTCTATGCGATGAGTAAAAATGCCGACTCTATCATGAGCATTTTGTAATAACCATTTTAAGTCGTGTTAATTAAAGAATGCCTATAATTTGTTTTTCATTCAAACACTAATATCTTTTAGTTTTAATTAAGTTAAATTAAAATGAAAATTAAATTACTTAACCTAACACATGGTGACCAGTAGGCCTAAGATGGTCGGTTCCACCACTGCAGTGGCAGCATGGTTCCATTTTTATCGCTTGTCACTATGCCCGTCACTTTCGCACTTACATATTTGTTAGAACGTGACAGGCATGGTGACAAATAATAAAGATCCGACCATCTTAGCCCTACTGGGGAGCATTATTTTTATTTATAAGTTTATTTTAAGATTTATCGTAGTTTACTTTTAGTTGTAATGATTAGATTATTTATTGTTTGTTTATTTTATGCTGCGTCGGTGGCAAGCAAGCATACGGCCTACCTGATGGTAAACAGTCTCCATAGCCTATGTACGCCTGCAACTCCAGAGGAGTTATATGCGTGTTGCCGACCCTAACACTCCGCACCCTCGTTGAGCTCTGGCAACCTTACTCACCGGCAGGAACACAACATTATATTTTTATTGGAATAAATAATATTCCACAGTTAAAAATAGAACCCATGGCTAGACTGGAAGTAACAGTTAGGAAGTACCCACTACTAATTATTACTTATGAAGATGATCATGATTATACTTTCATATCAAGTACAAACTGGTGTGATGTCTAAAATAATTTGACTTGCTCATGGGAGCCTGAGGTCTGCTTGGCAACTAATCTCTAAAACTGGCTAAGGCTCTAGTTTTTTACGAAAGCTACTGTCATCAGACCTTCCAACCCAGAGGGTAAACTAGGCCTTATTAGGATTAATCCGGTTTCCTCACGATGTTATCCTTCACCGAAAAGCTGGTAAATATCAAATGATATTTCGTCTTTATTACTGAATGGATTTTTCCCCCGTTGCAAGCAAACCTAGGTAGAAAAACTAGTTACCAATTCAACCGTTTAAAAAAACTTAAGACCAAAGAATAATGGCTAATTAATACAAATGCAAACAGATTATCTAAGCAAAAAAAAAAACAGACGAAACCAGACCATATTCTCAGTGGTAAAATGCGATGTCCAAAGTTTTTTGACCTGTCTGTTTGTCTGTCTGGAGTGTTTAGGCATATGGAGATTGACTCTAGTGTCATTGCGTAACGGGCAAACAGAACTTGTCATACGGGGGCCGTTGACTGCTAGAGAGAATTAAATTGATGTCATTTGGAGTGTCGAGGAATCAGCCGATTCGAACTTACTTTATGACAATTTGTAAAACCTTGACATGAATTTAACTTTCAATAATTTGACCAATGCATGCCCGCAGACAAGATTAAATTGTAGACCAAAAGACACCAACGAGCGTCTAGACGATGGTGCTGCATTTAGTTTCAAATTTTCAGCGCTTTATCTTATACCTTTATACCTTTAAACGAGCAATTCTTGTATATATATATATATATATATATATATATTTCTGTGATCTCGAAAACGGCTCTAACGATTTCGCTGAAATTTGGTATATGGAGGTTTTTGGGGGTATACAATCGATCTAGATTAGTCTTATGTTTGGGAAAACGCGTGTTTTCGAGTTTTCATGCGTTTTTCTTTCGACGCAGAATATGATCGCTAATTTCGTGTTGCCAGCCACTGTCTGTTTGGTCCAGCGGGTTAAGACGCGGACTGCTAAACGAGCGTTACGGGTTCGAATCTCGCCCGGTGACTAACTTTTTTTTTTATATGTTCAAGTTTATATATAATTTTTATTGTTTTAGACAAGTTTAATTTAGTAAAAAAATGTAGTTAAGATTATCACCTATACACCACCATATTACAATAAATAGTTATAACCGAGCTAAGCTCGGTCGCCCAGGTACTTTAATTATATATACGGTGTAACATGAGGAAACATTTTACCAGTGTATTCCTGTACCCCTAGTGTAAATAAATTCGATTTCGAAACGTGACGTACGCGTTTGCGATTAGTCTCATTTTGTATGTGATTTAGAAAGAGCGCGCCAAGCGGGACGTTTTGGAAACTCAAAATCCTATACAAAATGAGAGTTAACGCAAACGCGTTCGTCACGTTATGATGTCGATTAAATTTACACTAGGGGTACTGATCACATTTAGAGACTCAAATGTCATATAGACTTTTCTGGATTTCGCCTAGTTTCAGAGTTAATTCACGATTTTTTTAAATTCTATTGTTAAGAGGCTGTCAATACCTAAAGCGCGCACACTGTCTATTTGTATCGGATAATGAGATAGCACTGTCGCATGTTACTGGGCCTGGGCAAGGGAATAATAAGAAAAATATTTAAATAAAAAAAAGTGGATTATTAGTGTAATATTTTACTCAACCACGGTTTAGATATAAATGTTTTGAAATTGTGATTTTAATTGCAGACCCATAAGTCAAAACAATAAACACATAAAACCGTTTAATTGTGATTTTAAGACCAATCTTTGTAATTATTTTCTATCGAGCCGATTTCGTTCAATCGTGTATCGAGTACAACCACCGTCTTTGAAATATAATTAATATTAACATATATTTTTCTTACTTGACTAAAACAAATAGTCTTTCTTAAAAAACTGTTTAAGTAACATCAATTTCAAGGACATTGGGTGTTGACAGCCTCTTAAGTTTTATTGTTCTACTACTTAGTTGGTAATTATTTTGATTAAGTATATGACTTTTGTTTAAGGTAAAATGATTACAGTATCTACAAATTGATATTAATTTACTTATTTTACAGGATTTGTGGTTTGCGTGCCATTATTAGTTCTACATCCTTTATAGAGGTATTTGCGAATAATTCCGTGTCCCATGGTCCGACTTGAATAATTTTGTTTTATTACTATGATTTACATACAACCAATAGGAACCACGGTATCAGAATTTAAAAAGTCCTAAATATCGTCTATCCACATCACACTCTACAAGAGCGACAGAGACAGAGATACAGATTTCGCGGCACCCTAGAATTATGTCCATAATCGCGTTGCGTAAGAAAGAGTAAACATGACCTGTCAAACGGCGGCCATTGACTGCGCATGAGTGGAAATTGACGAAGAATGTGCGATTGAGATGTTATTTTACGTTTTACGTTGATTTTTGTACTTTATAGTAAGTAAGTAAGTAAATATTTATTACTGTGCAGTTCAAAAAACACAGGAAATGAAATACAGTTAAAAGCTAGGTAACAACAGGCGAACTCATCGCTAAGAAGCGATCTCTTCCAGACAACCTTTGGGTAGCAGGAAATAGCAGGAAGCCGATATACATTAATACATTCGCCATCTATTCGAGCACATTTTTTTCTTGATTTTTCAAGATATGTTTTTTCTTAAGGGGCCCGCTGATTACCAGTTCGCCGGACGATATCGGCCTGTCAGTTTTTTTTTAATACTACGTCGGTGGCAAACAAGCATACGGCCCGCCTGATGGTAAGCAGCCTCCGTAGCCTATGTACGCCTGCAACTCCAGAGGAGTTACATGCGCGTTGCCGACCCTAAACCCGCCTCCCCTCGTTGAGCTCTGGCAACCTTACTCACCGACAGGAACACAACACTATGAGTAGGGTCTAGTGTTATTTGGCTGCGGTTTTCTGTAAGGTGGAGGTACTTCCCCAGTTTTTTAGTTATTCGCAAAAGCTGCATTCGCAATCATTCATTCATTTCATATCTCTGGTAATACGAATCAGAGTCAATCTAAAGATAATACCTTTTATTAAGTAAAATGTAATGAAAACTCCATGAATCAGGTAACAACTGAAACAAAAAACACATTATACTAGGACTTTTATAATGATCTTAGCACTCGATTCTATTTTGAACCGTATGTTAATAACGGTAAGGTTTTTTTTTAAATTCTTACAGAAATAAGATTGAGATTACTATCTAGACAGAAAGAAAAAGGTGCAAGTGCAGACAATGCCTAATATCCCCGTATTTAATATTTTATTTACTTACTTATAAGCTATAACAAAAAATACACTTATTTGTACTCGTAGTCCTTTTTTATTTTATTTTTATAATGTCACTTACAGTATACACCAGACATGACACATAGGAATATAAGAATTGGATTATAACATAACTATAATAAACTACTACCAAAAACAGTTAGTCAGAATTTAAATATAAGTACATATTATCTAATTTGTGCTAATGGTGCTCGGGGCGACTATAGCCTCGAGGTAGCGCCCGGCTGTGGCTAAGAATCTCGGTTCAGGTCTCGGTCAAGTCCTATAACAGTATGCATAATATATATATACAGTGGTGTTACTAAAAGCTCCCCTTGCACCATCCCACTAACCCGGGATCAACCAGTTAACCTGTTAACCTAGTGTCAATGGTATCTCCAGGTTTAACCGGTTAACCCCGGGTTAGTGGAATTGTGCAAGTGGCCCTAACTAGCTTAAATCTAAAATAGGCCCTTGAGGCACTGTACCAAGGATGCTTGCGGCATTTCCTCGTTGTATCGCAATGCTGATACGTTGTGCGAGGAAGCCGCCAGCTCTTCGGTCACCAGTTAAGTCAACCGAATTCTGCTAAAAAACTGTGTCATCCACGATGACGCGCAGATTTGGCACATCTAACCTTTAATAACATGACATTACGACTATTTATTTTATTTTATTTAAATATGAAACAAACGGTCATACAAAAAATATTATTACAGTTTTCTTAATCTAGACCTATAGTTTCCATGTTTGTTAAACATATCTTTATATAGAAGCACGAAAAGTACCTATCTACGTTTAGGTTCAGCTAAATAGTAAGAGGTTACACAGAATTTGAGAAATCAGATTTACAAAACACTCAGTGAAAAGCACAATGTAAAACACGTTCTACGTTTATAACAACTTTTGAATAAGTATGAAGTATCGACAAACATGACATAATAATACTTATTATATACGCGTTAAGATTTATATGCTACTAGTCTTGAATACTGTTTTCAATGAACTTATGGTACAATTAAATATGTCTACATTTTTAACAATGTTATGATCATTATAGAGGGCACATGCTCGTTTAATAAACATATTTTTAGAATAGTTAGTTCTACTACATGGAATGGAGAATAAATGCTTGTATCTGGGACGACATCGGCGCTCTTTATTACCTGGAACTCTTATACATATGTCTTTCAACAAGCTAGGGGCATCAATATAACCATTTATTATTTTAAATAATAGAACAGAATCAACGCAGGCTCTCCGACACTCTAGTGACTGCATTTTATGACAAGCGACTATTACGAGAAGCGAATGACACGATCTAATACGATGTCTTCTTCTTCCTCTCGTTGTCCCGGCATTTTGCCACGGCTCATGGGATCCTGGGGTCCGCTTGACAAATAATCCCAAGATTTGGCGTAGGCACTAGTTTTTACGAAAGCGACTGCCATCTGACCTTCGAACCCAGAGGGTAAACTAGGCCTTGTTGGGATGAGCCCGGTTTCCTTACGATGTTTTCCTTCACCAAAAGCGACTGGTAAATATTAAATGATATTTCGAACATAAGTTCCCAAAAACTCATTGGTACGAGCCGGGGTTTGAAACTGCGACCTCCGGATTGCAAGTCGCACGCTCTTACCGCCAGGCCACCAGCGCTTATTCGATCTATACAATGTAAATGTTATTAATATTAGCTGATTACACGGTTACCTACATCCTACATACTAGTACATATTTACATTCAATAGGTGCAAGTGTTATTTTTCGAACCATTCGATTTACCAGTGCAAATACCTACTTAGCCTAGCTGTATGCCTATGCTAACTATAAGTACCTAGGTATATATTCTCTCTCAACCTGGGAGCTCAGAGCTTCTTTAATGATTTGGCCAAACAGCTGGTTGACGTTACAGGGGACAAAAGAGCTGCCAGCAGCCAAAAAGTGTCATCAAAAAACCTTAAATAGGTGGCGCTACAATACCTAGAATACTTGGAAAAAAAATCAAATCATAGACAGCGCACTTCACTCCGTCAATAACGCCTAGGTTCTTATCTTAGCTACTCTAGCGCTACTCTGGAGAGATTTGGAACTATTATTTATAGCTAACAGCTGGAAACTTTTGCAACAGTTCTACCATAAGAGATTTCACTCCTTTTAATTTCACACTCCATAACCTCCACCTTACAGAAAACCGCAGCCAAATAACACTAGACCCTACTGTCCGTCAGTTCTGTTCCAGTCGGTGAGTAAATTTGCCAGAGCTCAAGGAGGGTGCGCAGTGTTGGGGTTGGCGACACGCATTTGGCTTCTCTGGAGAGACTGCTTACCATCATGGCGGGCCGTATGCTTGTTTGCCACCGACGTAGTATAAAAAATTTATATATATTTACTGTATTAAGAAAGCGCAATGCTTATAACTTTCCCGTGCTATTCGACCTTAAGGTGTAACCACGTGTAACCAAGAAGATTCAAGATTATTAATGACAGAGTATGTTCAAATAGACAGACTGTATATTTGAAATTATTTCAAATATAAGCATTGCATAGCCTCATCATCAAAATAAACTTCCTTAAAAACTGTGAATTTCGTATAAATAAATAAATAGAACAAACTAAATACTCAATCGAGCGTTCCCCGCGTGTGTTTGTATCAGCGAGCAATTCACAAAACGATACAACTTAACGACACGGGCAAACCAGCTTAACTATGACCAGAGATGGGCATTAATCGATTAACTTTTTAATCGAATAATTAACAGATTAAAAAAGTTATGCGTCAAAATTAATCTTCGATTAATTTAGTCGACTTAACATACGATTGAAATTGAATTAATCTAAATATTAATCGATATCTCGATTGAAAGTTGACAATCGGGCATTTTTGTACGTAACTAAAATTCAAGATGTCTTGCGTACACATTAAAAAAAAAATATTCCGACGAATTGAGAACCTCCTCCTTTTTTTGAAGTCGGTTAAAAAACATCATAGTCTATGACCAGTCACATTCTGATTTCAGTAAATAGGGAGAGGAAAACAACACAAGGTGTAACAAAAATAGTAGGGATTCGTTTAAGATATTCTGTATAGTATTCTGAAAGAAAAAGTATAAGAATTGTTTTTGACACGAAAAATGTTTGCCCGACTTATACAAACTGTCCTATAGAAAAAAAAAATTTTTTTCGCTTCAAAAAAATTTTTTTTAATCAGCACACGATAGGTAATATGTCCTTAAACGCATCTCCACTATTTTTAATTCTGTATGTATCTTTCTCTATACCTATCGTTTACGCTTCGTAGCGAACGAAATGCAACTGTCTCTGTCGCACTAATACGAGTATGAAAGAGTGATAGAGATGACTACGCTACGCTACAAAGCGTAAACGATTGGCACGTTGGCTAGGCACACTGATAAGGATCGATGGAGGTATGGAAATTGGGAAACTCTAGCAGCATGATGTCCGCTCCCGTATTAGACAGTATGCTGCGAAAAATATAAAAAATATTAAGAAGATTTTTTTGTCAAAAAAAATCAGAGTTTTGTTTGTATTTTTTTATCGAAATGGAATAATCAAATCGAAAGCGGTATTCAAGTACCTGCATGTGCTCCCGGTTTCAGATTGAATGCAGAAAGTTAGGCGGTTATCACACTGGATGCGGTTATATCGCTATAATACGCTAATAGCGTTATCTCGCTAAACATCGGAGCGAAATGCGAATCGCATCTGATAATCGCCTTACAGAAATTTCGGTAGGCAACGCGCATGTAACTCCTCTGGACTTCCAGGCGTCCATAGGCTACGTGCTTACAATCAGGCGGGCCGTATGCTTTTTTGCCACCGACGTAGTATAAAAAAAAATGGAAAATTTATAATTTAGAAGTTAAAATGAAATAATAATAAATAATAAACTAAATAATAATCAATGAAATAAATTCCCTAAAATATTAGAAAATATTTTCCGTTCCGCACATTTGTAATTTTTCCCCAGTTACTCCAAAGAATTGCTGTCTTTGAGAATAGCTAGTAGACCGGAATCATGTTTGTCTACGCTGTAGGGCAATGCCAAGGTCCGCTATAAAAGCCTCCGCTAGCTTACGAAGAAAGCTTTCTGCCGATCGACACGGGCTCTCACGTACGTACTTTTTTATAATATTATTTCGTATTTTTAGGTTATTCACGTATTTTTTGTTTAATTTTTCTGTTATTTTTTTAATTTCCCCGTGTGTATCTTTTTCGTTTTTGTCTTGTTAGGGTTTTCATAATGTTATAGTTGAGATTATTTTTGGAACCCCTATTTGTTGAAACGTGAAGAAAAAGATTGATTATTGTGCATTATTATTTCGTAATAGTACATTGCGCAACGAGGGGGGTAAGTGAAATTTTGGAAGCGAGGGTGGTAATACCCGAGGTTGCAATATTGTTACCCCCGGAGTTACATACAATGTTTTTCATCACTCTTGCGAAGAACTAAATTTTAAGCGAAATAATTCTTAAATACGGTGACATTTCAAACATTCGTCCGCCATATTGTCATTCTTTAACAGGTTAGGCATCGAAGGCACGTTACCTATTCGGCATTCAGCCACTATTGAAAATTGTGTAAAAATATTGTTAACTGCTAAATATTTTTAAACATAAACAAACATATTAAATTATTAACGGCGTAATTTTAAAGTAAAACTCATTTACGCTACTTGGTTTTTATCAATTAGTGACATAATTTTTTTCACAATCCATAACTCCACGGGAACAATATAGGCCTTCCTTCAGTACACCTGCTTGAAATAAGATCTTTTTCGAGCAAGTGTGATGAAAAGTAACACGGACCTATTGTTTGAACCCACCAAGCAATTAAAAACTATGACATTTCTAATATCGATCGTCCGAGATAGTACTTGCGTTTAGTAGCAAATCTATAAAATCATACTATACACTAATCAATATAATCAGGCCCTAAGGCACGTGTACACGCGCGTAGGGGTTTATCAGATAAAAATAAATAGAGTTAATTAGAATACCGATTTCTATGAGAAAAATGCTTAATTTAAGCTCAGGAGTGCACCCTTGAAATTAATTGACTAATTGTCAAATTCGTGTATATGGATATGGAGTATCTGTCACCTTTTTTAATTTTCGTCCCATTAGTAATCACCAAGCTACTACTAGGTATAGGAAAAACAATTTCATATGCAGGGCAGGCATGAGCTTAAATAATGTTTCTATAAATTGTGATATCGACATATATAATGATAGCATAGCAGTAATAAAAAGTAAATTAATACTAATTATTAATTAGCTAAAATATGTTTTTATAAAATATTTTTTTTAAATTAAGCCAATCAAAACACTTTTGAAAGAACTTTCATATTATGGGACTCCCATTCGCCACGAAAGGTATAGGTACAAAAAATGTATAAATTATTCAATAACTTTTGCTAATTATTATGAACAAAATATACGAAAGTTATTAGAACCAAACCAAGCTAAGTTGGCAGGGATTTTGATAGCCCAAATTTTAAACGTCAAACTTCTATGAAATTATGACGTTTACTTAACACTTGCACCGTCTGACACTAGGATTATGAATATGATTTTAAGTAAGTAAATAACATTCGTTAAAAACTTTAGGATACACCCACCCACTAGCGAATAAAATCAAAAGGTTCCAAAACCTAATACATATATTAATAAGAATGTCCCAAAAATAACTCAAGATTTGAATTTAATGGAAAAACACATTTTTTTTTGTGATAATATTATTTGTTTATAAAATCATAAAATACACTAAAAAGGGTTACATGCTTCGAGCAACACCGGCTTCCGACACGTCGTAGGGAGGAGCCCAAGCGATATCTCACCGTACAAATCTTTCTGCCATTTCTTGCGGGGGGAAACATGCACACAGTCGCACTTCTCACTCACTACATACAAAATCCAATCTGTAATGACGACACAAATGCATAGAAAATGACACACGTCAAAGACAAATCTTGAGTCACAACATGCATCGCCATAGGCACAGTTGTGCCAATGCTTTGGCAGAGGGGAAATACCTAGTATGAATGCCGTCTCCCTTCCCTGTGTTGTTTGAAGGTTATATACATGTGTGGAACAACACGTCGGGCAAATGGCCTCCACGGCTGTGCTGGCACATACACACTCTTTTGACAATTTTTTCCGTGAGCATTTTGCATAAATTCAGCAATTTCACCGCATTGACATATAATTATATCTAAGTATGGAAGGTAGAGGCAAGGAACATAATCTCCATATACCAAAAAGTGTCCGACAAAAAACCATAAATAGGTGGCGCTACAATACCTAGAATACTTAAGAAAAAAATCTAATCATAGACAGCGCACTTCACTCCGTCAATAACGCCTAGGTTCTTAGCTCTCTCTCTACTCTAACGCTACTCTGGAGAGATTTGGAACTATTATTTATAGCTGATAGCAAGACACTTTTGCAACAATTCTGCCTAAGGAGTTTAAAGAGTACTTGCGTTTAGTAGCAAATCTATAAAATCATACTATACACTAATCAATATAATCAGGCCCTAAGGCACGTGTACACGCGCGTAGGGGTTTATCAGATAAAAATAAATAGAGTTAATTAGAATACCGATTTCTATGAGAAAAATGCTTAATTTAAGCTCAGGAGTGCACCCTTGAAATTAATTGACTAATTGTCAAATTCGTGTATATGGATATGGAGTATCTGTCACCTTTTTTAATTTTCGTCCCATTAGTAATCACCAAGCTACTACTAGGTATAGGAAAAACAATTTCATATGCAGGGCAGGCATGAGCTTAAATAATGTTTCTATAAATTGTGATATCGACATATATAATGATAGCATAGCAGTAATAAAAAGTAAATTAATACTAATTATTAATTAGCTAAAATATGTTTTTATAAAATATTTTTTTTAAATTAAGCCAATCAAAACACTTTTGAAAGAACTTTCATATTATGGGACTCCCATTCGCCACGAAAGGTATAGGTACAAAAAATGTATAAATTATTCAATAACTTTTGCTAATTATTATGAACAAAATATACGAAAGTTATTAGAACCAAACCAAGCTAAGTTGGCAGGGATTTTGATAGCCCAAATTTTAAACGTCAAACTTCTATGAAATTATGACGTTTACTTAACACTTGCACCGTCTGACACTAGGATTATGAATATGATTTTAAGTAAGTAAATAACATTCGTTAAAAACTTTAGGATACACCCACCCACTAGCGAATAAAATCAAAAAGTTCCAAAACCTAATACATATATTAATAAGAATGTCCCAAAAATAACTCAAGATTTGAATTTAATGGAAAAACACATTTTTTTTTGTGATAATATTATTTGTTTATAAAATCATAAAATACACTAAAAAGGGTTACATGCTTCGAGCAACACCGGCTTCCGACACGTCGTAGGGAGGAGCCCAAGCGATATCTCACCGTACAAATCTTTCTGCCATTTCTTGCGGGGGGAAACATGCACACAGTCGCACTTCTCACTCACTACATACAAAATCCAATCTGTAATGACGACACAAATGCATAGAAAATGACACACGTCAAAGACAAATCTTGAGTCACAACATGCATCGCCATAGGCACAGTTGTGCCAATGCTTTGGCAGAGGGGAAATACCTAGTATGAATGCCGTCTCCCTTCCCTGTGTTGTTTGAAGGTTATATACATGTGTGGAACAACACGTCGGGCAAATGGCCTCCACGGCTGTGCTGGCACATACACACTCTTTTGACAATTTTTTCCGTGAGCATTTTGCATAAATTCAGCAATTTCACCGCATTGACATATAATTATATCTAAGTATGGAAGGTAGAGGCAAGGAACATAATCTCCATATACCAAAAAGTGTCCGACAAAAAACCATAAATAGGTGGCGCTACAATACCTAGAATACTTAAGAAAAAAATCTAATCATAGACAGCGCACTTCACTCCGTCAATAACGCCTAGGTTCTTAGCTCTCTCTCTACTCTAACGCTACTCTGGAGAGATTTGGAACTATTATTTATAGCTGATAGCAAGACACTTTTGCAACAATTCTGCCTAAGGAGTTTCTGTTCCTTGCCTCTACCTTCCATATATCTAAGGACGGGCCTTACGGACAATAAGAATGGGGCCAGTATAGCGGTGTCACGCACACAATTCCAGCCAATCGTGCAGTCTAACGCCGCAACGCGATTGGTTGATGAGTTCGCATCACGCGCGCGATTGGTCGCAACTAGTTCCGTTAGACTACACGATTGGCTCGAATTCGAGAGTGACACCACTGAACTAGCGCCATTCTTAGTGCCCATAAGGCCCGTCCTTAGATATATATGTCAATGTTTCACCGATGCTGCGTCGAATTTCCTCCTTCAAAGCATGGGTAGCTGTGGCATGTTGGCATAGTCTTTTGATTTGTAATGACCATCATCTCCTCCCTCTCTCCCTCTCCCTCTATTTTGCAATCACTCTTCTGTGAAATCAAATCAATATTCCGACCATATTTTGCGTGAAATTTTCGAAGTGTACCCGCCAAACTCTCATTACTTTTGAAATATTGTTCAATAATGAAAACGCGTTCTTTCGTAACCCGCCATTTCTAAAAACCCTAAACTATGGAAGGAACCGAAAAGTGTCAATCGAAAACCCTTAAATAGGTGGCGCTACAATACCTAGAATATTTGAAAAAAAATCATTTCATAGACAGCGCACTTTACACCGTGTATAACGTCTAGGTTCTTAGCTGCTCTAGCGCTACTCTGGAGAGTTTTGGAACTATTATTTATAGGTGACAACTGGACATTTTTGCAACAGTTCTGCCTACGGAGATTTAATTCCTTACCTCTACCTTCCTTACCCTAAATATTCAGCTGTCAAATAGTTTTTTTTTAGGGTTACCAGCACTAAAATGCAAATCTTGCGTTCTTTTTGGGTTAACTTATATGATTTATACTCGTGTAAAGTTCTATAAAATAAAGATGTGCATACATGTGTCCATCTAGATTTTATAACCAGAAACCTAGGTCCTAGACCTAGACAATGCCTAATTTCCCGTTTTTACGATCTATTGTGTAGAAACATTCGAATAACCATTCTGCAGTTTCCGTTAAACTACAAACGACATCCCAGTTAACTGACCACTAGTTACAAAGATAGAAAGGTACAATAATACACTAAAATGCAATTAAAACTGGACACTGTATGGATATAAAAAACGGGACCCGTTTTCATAAAGACACGGACATAGGACACACACTAAAAAGCAATTAAAACTGAACTAAACATTTATCATTCAAAATCATCATTTAAAAGTCAATTCTACCAGCTAACATAAGGAAACAAGTCAAAATTTGCATCTGATTACTTTGCCCCACATGTGGATAAAATGCAACTTTCTCATCCGTTTTTGAACAATCAAAGGAGCCTTACCTGCAGGATCCATTAGCTTTTCCACACTGACATAGACATAGAATTTATTTATTTAACACCACATTGAAACATGTTTACAGGCAATACTACAAAACATTACAAGCCTTAAAATGAAACTTAATTAGGCACAAATTTATGTTTACATGTAGATATAAAAAACTAACTATACTTAAAAATAAAATGAAACTTTTTTTTAGAATCGTCATTTAATTTTATAGTTGAGTTTTACTCGTATGTGTATATTCTTATTCTTACACTTAATATTTGAATTTTTTTGGCGATTCGATACAAAGTGTTTAGAAAGTGAAACTGCAATTAATTAATTTTATTAAAATGTATTTTTATATATCGGTTTTACGTAATTTCCTGCTACTGAAAGGTTGTCTGGAGATCGCTTTTAACGATAAGACCTCCAGTTATTAAGAGGGAAGAATAGCTTTGCGATCCTAGCGAAATAAATTCACTAACTAAATCTTAACAAATCACTTTGATTTTGATGTCGATCGCTTTAGAATAATATACTTATTGTAGGTTTAGCTGTTTAAATATATATATTGCAAATTGTGAAAAAAAAAAGAAAACTAGTTTTTTGTTGTGTTAATAACATACTAAAACATCCTGGAGAATAAAAAATGTTTAGAAATGGAAAAACGTTTTTCCTTTTGAATGGACTATCACGAGTAATACTTCCCTCTTAACTATGTTTTATTTCGTTTTTTGAACTTAGCGGGTGCATAAAATAAACCTTTTCATGACACTTGCTCGAAAAAGATCTTATTGCACCACCATGCAGGTATGCTGAAGGACAAAGGCCTATATTGTTCCCGCGGGAGTGATGGATTATGGAGAAAAAGTTATAACTCCCTAGGGAGTTACAGCTTTTTTTTATTATGTCACTTATAACCAAGTAGCATAAATTAGTTTTACTTTTAAAATACTCACGTTTATTATTATATATTTATATTATGTTAAAAATTATTTAATTTGATTAATTTAACAGCCGTTTAAAATATTTTTACATAATTTTCAATCGTGGCTGAATGCCGAATAGGTCTGTGCCTTCGATGCCTAACCTGCCAAGATATTACAAAATGGCGGACGAATGTCATTGTGTGTAACTCCGAGGGTAAAAATATTGCAAACCCGGATCTTTAATTCTCTCGTCCAAAATTTCACTTACCCCCTCGTTGCACAATGTACTATACTACTATATGTACTGTTTACTGTTAATCTTGGCCCAAACATTAACTGTAGTTTATCCATGCAAACTGCATCTTAAAAGTCCATTGAACCCAACCGGTTAGCACTATTGATGTACCAATCCAATAATAACATACTTTTACCTAATAACTATTCGCTAATAACAACCTAAAACTAACCTTAAATCTTCCCGTCAAAGTTTAAATTCGTTTGATTTTTCACGACTAATCCCTATTGTTTATCTAAGAGCTGCATTGGATTTTGAATCTTAGTACATAGACATAGAGTTGAGATTTAGTTCAGTTTAACAAATGACCGGTTTTGGTACTCCGCTAGGCAAACTAAAAGATGATTTCGACATGAAACATCGATATTCGAAACCTCGTATTCGATTGCAGAACATCGTTCGAAATTGAGCTTTAAAACTGCTAGCTTTAAACTTGTTTTCCCGGTTATATTATCGTATAGTTATCGTTATCAGTAAGTCTATGGTTGATAAATTATAGTTTTTTTAAGCTAGACGGGAAGAAACAGGTGTATCTATTTTTAGATTCGTTAATTGGTACCTAACTGTTGTTTGTAATTTATATACATAACTGTACTAACCGTATTATTAGAGATGACCACGTGAATTAAATATTATGACATAAATAATACTCAATCGTAACTCTAATAAAGAAACATGCTGTACTCGTATTATATTATTGGCAACACTGATATATTTCTAAGTACGGCCTTACGGGCAATAAGAAAGGTGCCAGAGGGCTCACCGCGAACCACGACGTATTGCCCCTCTGTCGCACTTGTAATTGGTACTTAAGTGTAACAGGGAGGCAACACGTCGAACGTGGTTCGCGGGAGGCCCTCAATACAGCGGTGTCATCACGCACACGAATTCGACCCAATCGTGCAGTCTCAATAGGTTGATGAGTTCGCATCACGCACGCGATTGGTCGCAGCTAGTAGCGTTAGACTGCACGATTGGCTCGAGTTCGTGAGTGACACCACCGAATAAGCGCCATTCTTAGTGCCCGTAGGACCCGTCCTAGACTAGATATATGTCAATGATTGGCAAGGTGCGAAGTCAGTGGAGGTAGAAGTGGCGCTGATTGTCACGAACTAATGCTAGTGGCAGCCGTTTGAACTAATTTTACTCCATAAGATTTAACGTCGAAAGGCCCACAAAATGAGGGCAGCACCAGTCGTGCGTCTAGCGAATAGTAGTACATTATTTGAGGAGTTTTTAGAAAACCTCTATTTCCATATCGGATTCGGAAGCCCTGCGGGCTGCGTACATGTAAATGCAGTTTTATAAAAAAAAATGACACTTACATGATATTATAACTAATTAACTACTCTTTGAGTCTTTGCTAACAAGAGTTTTACTCACCTAGCGCTCTTCGTGCCTTTTTCCAAAACTAACCAGTGTTTCCTATTGCAGCTACTCGACACAAGATGGCGTTGTCTTCAATAAGCAGATTAGTTCTGCTAGTCGCCGTGGCGTACAGTGAAGCATCCGACATAAGGTTATCACGAAGTTAGTATATGCGCCGCTAGATGGCATGTAATTCAAAGTTTTAAGTAGAGACAGATAAACAAGTAAGCATATTGTGCTCACTCCATACATTCGTTTTCTTACGTAGTACTGCTGTACACTCCTAATAGGAGAAAAGAAGTGTCCTAAGGTATTTATTTCCATTCCGTTACGATCTTCCATAAACTTTGTATGACGGTAAAGGAGTGAAGGGATGAAAAAGTGTAGGTTACCCATGGAAATTTTGGAACACTTTTTTTCTCCTATTACAATCGAAAAATATCGTAATTCTGAGTAGAAATATCATAAACAGTCCAAAAATTTAAAAAAGTGTAATATACACACACACAATTCACACAAACCAAGTTTATATTATTCGTACCGTTTTTTCAGCTATCAGACAAGCGCCAGGCAGCATTTTCACCGTCGGCAACGGCGAGCAGTGCCTCGGCTCCGACAGAACGACTGGCGGTGTCTGCTTGTCGAGAAACCAGTGTAACACGCAAGGAGGGAAGGCTATTGGCTTCTGTGGCGTTTTTGCTACGTGTTGTTCCCGTGAGTATATATGAAAAAAATCTTTATTTCAGATCAAAAAGCGATCCATATTTTGTTAGTAACATTTTACTACACTATTTTAGTAACCTATACCTATATCTACTTATAACCAAATTAAAATGGAGCTGGGCGGGACATGTTGCCAGGCAGAGTGATGGCAGGTGGGCCAAAATACTAACGGAATGGTGGCCGCTTTCAGACGAAAGGAGTGCCTGGCGTCCGTTGGCTCGTTGGGTGGACGACATTCGGAAGAGTGCGGGTCACTTCTGGATGAGATTGGCTCGGGACCGGGATAAGTGGCGTACTAGAAGAGAGGCCTATGCTCAGCAGTGGGCGATAAAAGGCTGATATGATGATGATGATGATGATGATATCTACTTAGACCTACCAATAACTTCTTCTGTCCAGTACCTAATGAGCGGGCAGTCGAGGCGCTCGTCTAACGCCCTCAGCATGCTGTTAGTGATGCCGCGCACACGTCTTAGCATTGAGGCCAATCTTTTTCGCCCTTTGCAACATTACCCCTTTGAAACATCTAAACCAAAATATTTGTTGTTGTTTTTATTAAAATAAACCTAAAGAGGAGAAGGGTTTCTTAACCCTTTGACCGCCACCGTCGGCTATGGCCGACATCTGAATGACTTGCCAAGGACGCCAACGACGGCTACAACCGACAGTTTCGCCAATGCAATAGGGACTAACGCTGGACTCTGTAAAGTTCAATTTCGCTTAAATAATCGTGATAGCCAGCGTCCAGGGCACGGCATGTTCCTTTGTCGTCTGGCGTTCAAAAGGTTAAACTTTTTGCAGTCATGGACCACTTTCATCATTTACACAATCCCAGGGTCCGCCCCTGTCAAAAATATTTTAAGGAAAAGAATTACAAGTCTCATCAAGTTTTGGTACTTTAAGATTTTCTAATAAGTATGTTTACAGTAGCTAATAAGTAGTATGTGGCAGTAGTAACCTACTTCGGGCCCCTAACATGCTACGAACCCCTAAGGGGTCCGTGGGCCCAACTTTAAGAAACCCTGCCTTAGTAAGACCCATTTTCCATAATAAGATACGGCCCGCGGCCGTCTTTAAGGGCAAGTCAAACAGTCACAATACCAATAGCCAGTGGCTCACCTCTCAAGGATATTCTATGGATCAGGGAAGGGTAGAATTTATTGCTTATCCTGTGTTGGGTAGGGACTAGGGTTGGTCTTCGCCTGGGTGCAATCTACAATAGTAATCGATTACGCCAATAGGTAATATGCGAGTACTGTTACAATCTTAACAGAAATTTGATGCATGGGGCATTTCCACAGCAAAGTCATAGACAAATAAGTAAACATAGAGTGCTCACTCCATACAACAGTTTTGTTACCTAAACGCTTATTTTCGTAGTAGACATCTAGCGTCAAGTAGCGGATTTATCAGTACCGCTACTTGACACTAGATGTCAATGGTGTCAAATGTGTATTGCTCAACAATTTACAACTAATATTACAAGCAGAAGGAGTTGGAAGCAGAGTTCCTGTTAATCCGGTTATAATATTAGCTAAAAAGCATTAGACTTTTCGTTCGTCGCAACATCTATTGAGAAGTAGTAGTACTGATAATTCCGCTAATGCTAAATGTCGACTACGAAAACATTAAGACGACCGGTCTGGCCTAGTGGGTAGTGACCCTGCCTGTGAAGCCGATGGTCCCGGATTCAAAATCTTGGTAAGGGCATTTATTCGTGTGATGAGCATGGATATTTGTTCCTGAGTCATGAGTGTTTTCTATGTATTTTAAGTATTTATATATTATATATATCGTTGTCTAAGTACCCTCAACACAAGCCTTATTGACCTTACTATGGGACTTAGTCAATTTGTGTAATAATGTCCTATAACATTGATTTATTTATTAAGCGTTTTGGTACCAATACTGATGTATGGAGTGAGCACTCTATGCTTACCTATTTCTCTATGGCAAAATGGGAAAACCCAAAGGGTTTCACAGAAGGTACTTAACTAATAGATGGCGCTATTTCAAATTTCAGTGAACGCGTGCGACGTCCGAACCAACACTAAGGTGGCGGTCTTCATCAACCCCCCACTAAACCGCGAATCATCAGGCCTGGAGTGCTCATACAACGTCGAGATAAACAACAACAATGTTTGTCAAATGAGGATCGACTTTGAGACGTTCAACCTGGCGCCGCCAACTACGGTATGTTTCGCTACTTGTCAATAGATGGCGCTATTTTAGATCCTCTTCTAAACTGGTAACCTTCAAGCATTAGTTCTCCTACAACGTCGAAATTAACAACAAAAACGAGTGGCAGATGAGACCTCTAACGATTCAGAACTATCAAATCTAAGAAAAACTTCGTAAAAATTACCTCAGAAAATGTACAGTCGACGTCACCAACATCTTTACAAGCCAACATATATACACGCCTCTATGACAGTGACTTTAAGGTCGCGTTGACATATATTTGAAATGTTGGGTTGTAAAGATATCTGTGTACTCGACTGTACCAATATCACATTCACCACACATAATAAAATTATAGCCTGAATAGATTAGGTACTTAGTTTATGGCATCAAAACGAAATCTTAAAGTTTTTTTGTTATTTTGCCAGGTCGACCCCGTGGAAAACGTCACCCAAAGGCCGGGCTTCACGTGCAGAAACGATATCTTCCAAGTAACCAACCTCCAGGCCAACTCTGATTTCCTTCCGCCTCTCTGTGGTGACAATAATGGACAGCATTGTAAGTGCCCCCAATCACGTTCTATCAGATTTTGTATGAAAACTAATTTTTTTAGTTGTGTTCGTTTTACCCCTAACCTTTATATCGATTTCCCCATAGTGTTCGTCAGGGTATACGCATAGAACAACATAAAAGTATATCGTAAAGCCTATCCATCCGAATTAACATTAAAGTTTGTTGGTTCCACCCCTAACTTGTACGATTTTGCCCCACAGTGTAAGTCAGGATTAACACATCTATCAATATAAAGACCGTAACAAAAAGTGATAAGAATATAAAGCCCGACCAGAAATATGTGATCATTGTCTAAAGGGCGTTGTTATTCTCATGTATAGTTCAGTTTAGTATGGAAAATTTGGTTCCAATGAAATTCCGAAATATGGCGCGTGATCATATATGTTTTATGTTGAAGCTTGACCAGTGGCTTTAACATAAAACTGTCCAACCGCATCAACTTTAAAGTTATGTTAGTTTTACCCCTAACTTGTATTATTTTCCCCACAGTGTACGTCAGAGTAAACGCATCTACCAACAGCCGATCCATCCGCATCAACTTCAAGATTGCCGACCGCAGTTCGCAGCCTAATTTGCCCCAGGCGACTTGGAAAATCAAGGTCACTCAGTTGGAGTGCTTCAATACTCTGGGGTAAGTTCAACTTATTGCCCTGAATCATATTTACAAATCATTATTTTCGTTTATATTACAAATATGATACTTACCCTAGAACAGCATTGGTAAACCATTAACCCTTTGAACGCCAAGAACTCCTAAAGATGTCGTTAATACTAATCGTGCCCACAGCGCCAAGGACGCCTATAGGTGTCATGGCGGACACTGTCTAAGTAACCTTCACACTTTCGAGTAAGGGTTACATTAGCTCCCTTGCGCCCGGGATCTTGGCGTTTGAGTGATGTTTGTGTTTATGACATAAAGCGTTCTTATATAGACAGAAGTGACCAAACATACCTCAATAGGTTACGAAAGGTTTTAAGTCACGATTACTTTCAAATGTTCAGTAAAATTAATTAAAATGCAAATTGTTGCAATGACTACCGAAAAATACACAGCTACGAGACAGTAAATCTAAAAAAAAGGCTATTGGACCCCGTCTATTTTTCAAACTGTTCAGAACGTATCTTAGTGACGTCATAGAGAAGACGTCAAGGACGACCGATGACCTCCGAAATTTGAAGATCGGCAACAATTAAGTATCTCAGTATACTTATAACGTCCGCCGACAGCAGCCAACGGTAATCCTGTAAAATACATTGAGTGACAAAGTTTTACTGTAATTGAATCCTTATTTATAAAAATAAATAATAATTCAGCCTATATACGTGCCACTGCTGGGCACAGGCCTCCTCTCATGCGCGAGAGGGCTCGGGCTATAGTCCCCACGCTAGCCCAATGCGGATTGGGAACTTCACATATACACCTTTGAATTTCTTCACAGATGTATGCAGGTTTCCTCACGATGTTTTCCGTCACCGAAAAGCTAGTGGTAAATATCAGATGATATTTCGTACATAAGTTACGAAAAACTCATTGGTACAAGCCAGGATTTGAACCCGCGACCTCCGGATTGAAAGTCGGACGTCATACCCACTCGGCCAGGGCCACCACCGCTTTAAAATAAAAATAAATCCTTGTACAAAAAGTGTTAATAGCAAGTCTTCATTGAAGATGCTTAAGCATCCCTGCTCTATCTAGAAAGCCTAGGCCTCAACACAAACCACGTTATTAAATTAGAAAGCCATTAAAATACCTTCTTGGATTTTTAGCAAGTACCGCGATGGCATCCTGAATGCGATCACTTCGTCTCTCCCGTCTTCACCACTGTCGAGCTCCGCCGACAGAGACGAGTACCTCATTGGTAAGTGTAGCCACAATAATCTTAGGTAAGAGACGTACGAGGGGGTAAAAGAAACAGTTTATTTTGCTCGAGACAAGAGAAACAGTATATGAGGATACCCTAGAAGTGTTTCTCTTATCCAATCTAACATCTTATATTGTAGCCAAAGAGTTCTGCTTAAGTCACAGGTCACAGCATATATAATAGTGCAGTACAGTTTAGGTAATTTCAACTTTAGTTTTCTCTGCAATTATTTAAAACCTCTAAATAAATTTTGTATTTTTAAATACACTGCGAACTAGAGGTTATTCCCACCAAGTTGTTACCAGTAAGAGGTGTTTTTTTTTTCAGTAGCAGTAGTAATAGTTGTTTTCATTAGCGTTGAACTCTAACAATATGTTGGTGGTGTGGGGACATATATACATACATAGACATATACATCGACCGACGTTGTGTCCCTTATAGAAACAGTGAAATTGTTCTGATAAGAACAGTTTATAACTACTGGGGAACAAAAACCCCATTAGTTACCACTGATAACAACTTGGTGGTAACTAGTGGGTACTACTATATTAAATAACTTTAGTCCTAGCTAGCTATAAGAATACTTGCAATACACTTTTCAGGTTGCCATGTGTTTCTACATATAATTTAAATGTAATAACTATGTACCATGGCTCGCAATAAATGATTTCTGATTTCTGAGAACCCTGAACTACCTACTGTACACGCTCTTCATTGGCCTCTTTGTGTGGTGTAGTGACAGCAACACTCTATAATCAGCACTTTATGAGTAGATCTTGTTAAAATGCGGTTTACGAACCCTCAGTCTTACTTAGAGTTTATGGTTAACTGCATCGAAGTTGGTATTATACTTTTTTACATTTATTTTCAGCGCCCCCCGGTTGCCTGCAATACTACCCAGACCGCTCCGGGTCCTTCGAATCCTTCAACTACAACAGAGGCGCCGGGCCGTACATCGCCAACCTTGCTTACGCCACGTGCTTTAAACGGACATCTGACGTTTGTGGTATCAAGTAAGTAAACTCTTGAATCATTCATTTGGACAAAGCATCATATATAGCAAGAGATTCCTTCATCCATCGCCGTTAGTTTTTATAACAAAAAAATGCAAAGGACGCTAGCGAATCAATCACGGAAGGAAGTCCTGTACTGCTGTAAATTTGTTGGAGAGGCCCTAGATCTTCACTCACCTAATGCAAACGCTGCCCAATGGGTGAAGAACTAAGATATTGTATTATAATTTATAATTAAGCGACTCTGTAAATGCCATACGAATAAATAAATAAATAACTGCTGGTATACCAAGCAAAAGTCTCACTCATTCAACTGATAGAACGCTCATGTGCATTTCGATTCTGCTGTAAATATATCTAGAGGCCAGGAATGGCCTACGCAATTTAATGCATTACGTAAAGGGTTGCACGTAAATTTTCTTCGAACACTTTTTACTAAAAGGGACAGAGAAAGGTTGTTTTACCTATATGCTGTTTCCCCGCCCCTCTTAGAAGAAATATATCAGTAAAAATCCGATAAAAATCTAGATTCTGATTATTGTAATTCCCCAAAGTTTTTCGGAATTTGATGTTGGTCATGTTCTTCCCTCAGGCTAACGGCCGCAAGCTTTGACATGGCCTATCGCCAGGAAGACAACCTGTACCTCGACACCGACTGCCAAATCAACCCGTTCACCCAAGGCGCAGCGCAGTCTGAAGACTACCTCTTCATCCCTGAGGCTGAGACTGCCGACGGGTTGAGAGGAGCCAAGTTCTGCGGGGAGAGTGCGAGCAACCAGATTATTGCTTGTAAGTTCTCTTTCGTCTTCTGGAGACAAGTTCAAATGTACTCGTACATATGACACAGAAAAATCTGTATAAAACACTGGTCTAAAATTCGTTCTATTTCAGATTCTTGCAACTTGCCAATTAGATTATAGACAATATACATTGACGGATGAAGTAGGTAGGTACAGTCAGCATCAAAAGTAACGAATACGACTATCTAGACCGCCACCCTTTTACATGTTCATGCGACCAGCTGACGTCCTTTCCACCTCGATACAATCGGCTAACGATTTTTATAATTCACAATAGCATCTAAACTATCATCTGATAAAGTATCAAACGGGAGGCGATGACTAAATTTATTTATTCACCATTCTCTAATAGCTTAACAAAAATACATATATCTGTCTCTGTGCCCTTTTATTATGAACCCATATTGTCCCACAGCTGGGCAAATGCCTCCCTCTTATTCTTCCACGTGTCGCAATTATCCTCGCCACCAGCCTCTGCTAAAAGCGTCAAGCTCGACCCGCCATCTCCGACGAGATCTACCGTGTCTCTATGTATACAAGGTGGCCAAAAATATGTGCATTCCCGTTGCCAGGGAGGTTTTGGGATTATAATAATAATAAATAAATATTATAGGACATTATTACACAAATTGACTAAGTCCCACAGTAAGCTCAATAAGGCTTGTGTTGACCTAGACAACGATATATATAATATATAATTATAAATGCTTAAATACATAGAAAACACCCATGACTCAGAAACAAATATCCGTGTTCATCACACAAATATATGCTCTTACCAAGATTTGAACCCGGAACCATCAGCTTCATAGGCAGGCAGGGTCACAACCCAATAGGCCAGACCGGTCGTCAAAATACTGAGCTACTTTTACTATGGGAATAATTTTCGCAATTTCGGGGTTGGTCCCATAGTATAAATTGCACAGTATAAGCCCAAAACCTCTCTGGCAACGGGAATGCACATATTTTTTGCCCACCGTGTATATAGAACAATTTGATTGTAACTGATAGGTACTTTTGAACGCGAACGGTAGACATATAGAATTTTTTTTTATTAAAGGCTTCTAGGTTGGCAGATTTTTTTTTTAATACTACGTCGGTGGCAAACAAGCATACGGCCCGCCTGATGGTAAGCAGTCTCCGTAGCCTATGTAAGCCTGCAACTCCAGAGGAGTTACATGCGCGTTGCCGACCCTAAACCCGCCCCCCCCCTCGTTGAGCTCTGGCAACCTTACTCACCGGCAGGAACACAACACTATGAGTAGGGTCTAGTGTTATTTGGCTGCTGTTTTCTGTAAGATGGAGGTACTTTGGCAGATTGATGAAATTTATTTTTTATTTTTTCTCATGGTAAATGTAATCTACAGCTAAAAAGACATGCAATAGCACTCGTCTTTTTATTTATTTGATAAAATACAGAAATACAAGCGTGACAGAGTGAGTCCAAAACCATACAACGAAAAGATTTTCGACCCACCTACATTTGCATGATATTATATTCTGTCTTACTCTCCACTTCTGCCCCCCACATTTAAACCCAACAATGTATGATAACCTAAATTGACAATGGTATTTTTTGCAGCTACCCCGCCAGGCCCTCTCTACGTCCACTTCCACAGCGACAACCTGGTGACAGACGACATCAATGAATTCGGATATAGATTCAACTATAACGTACTCAACAACTGCGTGCTCAAGCGAAAGTGAGCCTTGGTTGTTAGGATTAAAGGCCTTGGCTGGATTGTATTATTAAGCTGATTTCAAACTTGGTTTCTGGTCGCGTTATTTTATTGTTATTGAATGCCACTATTCATTACGTTTTTTTTTTTTCGAGTGTTTTTTTATTATTATTTTGGCACATGGTCTTTATGACGATTATTTGCCCATAGTTTTGACGCACAAATGCCTTTCTGAAATTGAGTAACATACCTACGTAAGTCCAGTCAGTCAGATATTGGGGCATTTGGGGCAAAACTATTGAAGCTGAGGCATTTTTTTACAAATGAAATAGGTTTTTTTAGACATATTAGTGAAGGAATAATGAATATTTATTACCAGGGCCAGTTATAACCTATTTATGTAGAAAATAAAAATAATATATTCAGCCGATGCAATGTGTAATAAATAGGATGTTATGATGAAATGAATTATGCATTTATTAAGTGCCACTAGTATTTAGTAATGTTAGACAATAATATTAAAGAATAAACATATAGAAAAATAAGTTTTGTTTTCATTCATATGTACCGTGGAGTAAGTAACACAAATTTTTGCAAAAATAAACTTAAATAATATAGTTAAAACTAGTACAAAAAATATGTTTTTGAAGTGAAAACTCATTTATGCGCGTTGGGCATTTTTTGAGATGTCAAAAAACCATTGAACTCGCGACACTATAAATATGTACATGTATTGTGTATGTACGTACATAGATACACATGCATGTATGCATATTTCCTAACGATTCAAAAAATACACACGTAATTGTTTGACCCCAAGTGCCACTGGTTCTTTTATAAGTGGCGGGGTAAATTCAACAGTTTATTTTGACTGTCGCAAGTCCAACAGTAGATATGAGGATATGACAACGCATATTAAACAAAACCTAAACAAATCTTTCTCTTTCTCTTAGGGCCTGTTTCACAATGTCCAAGTATTGACAAATAAATTACCTGCCAGATAAAACTACCTTAAGTTGTGAAAGAACACCAACGACGACGTTATTCGTCAGATAAGTGGCAAGTAGCTTATTAAGGACTTTACTTGGACATTGTGAACCAGGGGGCCTACCGCGAAAACCGAAATTCGCAAATTCCGGGGATCTTTCTCTTTTACTCTCACTAAAACGTAATTAGAGTGACAGAGAAAAATGCCAGCAATTGACGAATTTCGATTTTCCCGGTAGCCGCCCAGGTCCTTACTTTTGTGTTACTCTTACCCTATCTGAATCTAATCTGTTATCTGTAGAAAAAAAATACTTTACATCTACTATTATGGAAAACCATTGATATATATCTAGGACAGACAGGCCTTACGGGTACTAAGAATGGTGGTAACTAGTTCAGTGGTGTCACCTACGAATTCGAGCCAATCGGGCAGTCTAACGTAAATAGATGCGGCCAATCGTGCGCTGATGAGAAGTGATCAACCAATCGCGTTGTAACATTAGACTGCACGATTGGCTCGAATTCGCGTGCGTGACTCCGCTGTATGAGTGCCTACCGCGAACCACGTTCGACGTGTTCCCTCCCTGTCACACTTACGTACGAATTTACAAGTGCGACAGAGAGGCAACACATCGAATGAGGTTCGCGGTAGGCCCCCTTCTCTTTTACTCTCACTAAGACGTAATTAGGGTGACAGAGAAAAATGTCCGCAATTTACGAACTTCGATTTTCGCGGTAACAGCCCTGGTCCCATTCTTATTCCCGTAACGCCCGTTCATAGATACATGTCAAGGTAAATAACAATTAAATTTAATATAAAAACAATATTTGGATGCCAGTCATAACAAAACAAGGATCGTTAAAAAAAACAAAAAGTTCACACTTGTGTATTTACGCTTGTTAGATTTAAACACATTTATTCAGACACATTTTTAAAAAGTACTTTAACCCTTTAACAGGCATAAGGGTGTCAGAATTATGCAAAATGTAACCCTATCACTTTTTAATAAAGTTCACAATCATAGTGGAAAATATATTCCCTCTGCCTTAAAATGGCTTATTATTCATCAAATTTAGTCATGTGACAGACACATGCTATTTTTAAACCTTTTAAATACCTTAAACGTAAAAACTTAATATAAGAGGGGCCCCCCACAATAGAGAATTCGGTTTTACCATTTTATTTGGAAAAAATTTGGGGCCAGGGGGCCTCCACACCTTTATTGCCCGAGGCCTCCACACCTTTATTGCCCGAGGCCTCCAGACCTCTAAATCCGGCATTGAGAATCAACATTAAAAAAATATTCTTATTATGGATCTACCATTTGTTTCCAAATGATGATCCAGTATTATTTTAATGTAACATTTTACAACATAAAATTGCAAAAGTAATTTGGATAAATGATTATAACAAATGTGAAAGCGGCCAGCAAAATATCCCATTTTGTCCCTTGCTATAAGGATGAGATTAGCTTGAATCTTTATGCAAATAACCTCACAAGGCTTCCTTATGGTAAGCAACAAAGTGGGATGTTTGCTGGCCGCGGTCACAATAAACAAAAACGTTAATTTCAATTAATTCTTCCTGATAATTTCACTCATTTTGTTAGCCTATCCTTTTTCTGTTCAAAGCCAATGCCGGATTCACCATCATTTGCACAGCACACATCAATTCAGGTATTTTGTATATCACGGACAGCTCAAGCAATCTACTCCAATCCTCCGGCTTACTGGTTAATGCTAACTTTGAAACACATTCCGTTTTCAAACTATCAATCAAATAGTATGAAGCGAGTTTCAGTAACTGCTCAAGGCCGTCTTCGGGTAGCGTGCTCAAGTACATATAATCTTTAAGATGCTGAAGCGTTCGTAATGTGACTCCTTCTATCTCAATCCGACCTTCGGATGTCTCCTTCCATTCTCGACTCAGCATTGCTTGGAATACATCACTGCAGGCTGCAAGACATGATCGGTGAACTGCTACACTACCTTCAACCGTGCTCAATTTGAAATCGGTGAAATAAACATCATTATAAAGCTTCACAATGAAGGATTCATGGACTTTACACGCAGTTATGTTAATATCCAAAACATGTGTTGCTATATTCAGAAAATCTGAATCGCATGTACTCTTTTTCCCAAATTCTTTCCACTGACCATCACATATCCATTCCGAATAAAATGGAGCATCAACATCTTGACATGACACATTCACTTTTACTTTACAATTTTTAGCGTTTTCATGATTTACTGCTATAATCTTGCCTAGAAAAACATTTTTCTTACTTTCAAATTCTAACTGAACAGTAGCCAAGTCATTTATATTAAATTTTTTACTTCTTGCTTGAAGAGATTTTTCATTCGCTTTCGAAATTTTTGAACTGTGGTTAACTACACATCGGAGTCTTAAAAAAGTACCCAGTTCCTGATCTTTTACACATCTGAAACAAATATAGTCGTTTTCTTATTATTTTCGGGTGTAAGTCCCAATTGCACCAGTTTATTTCAAAATTTTTGCGACACGAGTACCGGAATTAGGACCAAATAATGCTCAAGTAATAAAAAATTAAACTTACAATTCTATGAGCATGATGTACAGAGTATGTCCTCTGGCTGATGCAACTAGTT
Source organism: Cydia pomonella (assembly GCF_033807575.1). Classification (NCBI taxonomy): domain Eukaryota; kingdom Metazoa; phylum Arthropoda; class Insecta; order Lepidoptera; family Tortricidae; genus Cydia; species Cydia pomonella. Next base: position 7,517,485 of record NC_084728.1, read on the forward strand.
AATCCACCAAATTGCGGAGATTCACTGGTATTATTCATAGAAAATATATTTAAAATTTAATTCATAGAAAATAACTGAACGGAACTGAAGCAATCACAACAAGTCAAGTTCAAGGTAAAAAATTATATTTCAAACCAGTGTTGCCAGGTGAGCGGAAGAGAACTATCGTATTTGAGTGTCAAAATTATCGTACGATGAAAAAATTATCGTACGCCTATGAATAAGGCACTACTCCCTAAATTTCTTACAAAATAAGCCATGTCCAATGTATAACAAAACAAATCAGTTTGCTATTTGTGTATTTTTGTGATAGATCCAAACGGTTTATAGGAAATTTCGACATTTTTGAAGCAAACCAAGGATTCGAACACCTAAAAGGTGCTAATTGTAGCATTGAGGTATTATGTAGTACTATAGAAGACCACTGGAAGAAAATGCTTCCACACCTCAATGAAGTGCCGGCACTTCGCTGCGTATAATACGTCTCCGACTACTAGCGAGATGCCACGCATGAGTCACAAATTAAAAAAACAATAAAAATTAAAAATACCATTGTGCGGATGGAAGTTGGACAGTCCTTAAGAACCGTGAGATTGAAGACCTAGTGGCTAAACCTAACATCATGGGAGAAAGTAAAGCCCACAGACTCCGTTCGTTGGGCCACCTTGAGAGAATGGACGAAGATCGGAACGTAAAAAGAGCGTACCTGGGTCGCCTAGCAGGAGGACGTCCTATCGGACGCCCTAGGTATCGCTGGAGCGACATGGTGGAGGCGGATCTGCGCGAGCTTCGAGTCGACAATTGGCGAGAGGTCGCACAGGACCGAGAAAAGTGGCGCTGTCTTTTGTCGGAGGCCAAGTCTCATTTTGGGTCGCTGAGCCAACGGAGTAAGTAAGTAAGTATTGTGCGTTATGAAAATGTATTCTAGTCCCGTTTGCACCAAGTCGGGGTCTGATGATGGGATCTTGGAGAAATCGAGGGAACTCTTCAAATGTTATAGGTACATGTATGGCGGTTTTATTTGTTGTTAAAAAGTTTTTTTGTTGTATGACGGCCGTCCAGGTCTAAATCTATGATTCTTGTCGCTTGAAGCTATAACCATGTATATTATTGGATGACTCTTATTTTGATTCGAGACGACAGCCTCTGTGTTTGAGACGACAGCCCATGTGTTTGAGACGACAGTTAAAGGAATCTGAGGCGACAGCCCGAGCGCTTTGAGGCGACGGCCTATGTGTATTTGAGGCGACACTTTATGCCGACTAAAGCGGCAGCGCCACTCGAGGCGACAGACTGTGTTCTTTCCAGAAGTTCGATTTTATTTGAGGCGACAGGCCACGTGATTCGAAGCGACGCTTGATGTAAATCGAGGCGACGTCTCCGTGTTTAAGACGACGGTGAGCCGTTTGAGACAGCGCAGCGGCACATGTTAATTCGAGACTACGCTCGGGGCCGTTTGAGGTTATAGACCATACGTCGTTGAGACGACGTGTGCGTTTGAGGCGACTAGGCGCCAACGCAGACCCAACTTGGCTTTGCTTTTAAGCAACATTTCTGTGCCTTGTCAATATAACGTGCATAGCAGCGTGTTTTGACTCGTCGCTGGGGCTCTGGGCGACGAGCGGAAAGCATGGTCTGTTTGATGTAGGGCGGAGGCCAGGAGGCGTGGGGAGCCCACAGATGCGGGAGAGGTGGAGAGGTTGGCCCGAGCAGCCGCGGAGCGCCTTAAGGAAAGATGGAGGAATGCCTTGGAGGATAGCCGTTATGGAACCCGAACCATAGGGGCTATCCTCCCAGTAATGGATGAGTGGTTGGGGAGAAAGAAGGGGGCCCTGACATTCAGGGTGACGCAGGTAGTGTCCGGACACGGCTGTTTCGGACACTACCTGCACAAGATACAGAGGGAACCGGGGCCTCAGTGTCACGAATGTGGCGCAGTGGATGACACGGCCCAGCACACTCTGGAAGAGTGCAATCGCTGGGTCGTAATCGGGCCCGTAATCAGTCCCGATTTCGGGCCTGATATTTGTTTTCCGTTTCACGGATCAGCACATCGTTAACAATATTTGAAATATAAACAATACTTTGTCTCTATAGAGTCTGTGCGGAAAGAGAAGAGCCGTGGAATGTATGGGGCCCAATACATCCCACGACTCTTCTCTTTCCGAACAGACCATTTGCCAAAAATGTTCAATGTTTGATATTTTTGCATATGAACCATTTTTATACATTTCAATATTGTTAACGATGCGCTGCTATTTGGTGAAACAGAAAAATTATCTCCTGGGCCCGATTTCGGGCCTGATAAAGTGTTGATGTAATTGCTACACCATGGAGTCGAATACCCAAAAGGTGCTTATTTTAGCCTATTTCTGAGGGAAAGTGTCATATTTTGCTTCTAATACTAGACTCTGAGGTAATCGTCCAAGGGCAGAAATTATCGCACTTTTGCGTACGATAATGGTTTTTGGAACGTTCATCGTACCGGAGCCAAAAATTATCGTATATGTACGTTAATTATCTTACACCTGGCAACATTAAACATAACCAAAGACAAAAAGAATTTAAGGAAACGGTCCTTGCTCTGACTTTAATGTATCTACCGCGAAAACCGAATTATACACATTCATGTGTATTAAGACGACCAGTTTGGCCTAGTGGGTAGTGACCCTGCCTACGAAGCCGATGGTCCCGGGTTCAAATCCTGGTAAGGGCATTTATTCGTGTGATGAGCATGGATATTTGTTCCTGAGTCATGGGTGTTTTCTATGTATTTAAGTATTTATATATTATATATATCGTTGTCTAAGTACCCTCAACACAAGCCTTATTGAGCTTACTGTGGGACTTAGTCAATTTGTGTAATAATGTCCTATAATATTTACTATTTATTTATTTATTTATGTGTTCATGTAATGTTTTTTTGCGGTGGGAGGGTGGGAACATTAATTGCATGTAAAAATACGCAAGTAAGTATAACGGGTTAGCACTGATTGACTAGCACGTTATCTTTTCGCGGATTAGCAAAGTGATATTTTGTTGTTTTAATTGCTTTTTTGATAGTCCATACTTTGATAGCATATAGTCAAGCTTCTATGGGATAATGACGTTTAAATAACACTTGCACCGTTTGGGCTATCAAAATCGCAGCCAACTTAACTTGGTCTTGGTAGTTGGTGCCGTGGCAGAGGGGAATATGCCTCCTGTGGGACGCCACGTGTGTGAATACCTTCGCAGCTTCACACCTCGGCCGAACAGCCTTTGCGGACAGCTGGTGCCGCTGCAGATTTTGCTGCGGTCAAGAAGCGGGATAAATATGCGGCCCTGGGCGGTAATTATTATTTTGTACCCCTTGCGTTCGAAACGACTGCGTGTTGGGGGTCGGAGGCTATTGCCTTCGTTAGGGAAGTGGGACGTCGAATTAGGGAGACGGGGTCTGACGCCCGCGCGGGTTCGTACCTGGTGCAAAGGTTATCCATCGCCATTCAACGTGGCAATGCGGCTAGCGTTATGGGTACCTTTGCGCCGGGGACAACTCGGGGGCTCTTTTTGACTAGACTTAAGTTAGTATATTTTCTTTTTTTAGTAAGAATATAAAATCAACTTGGTCTAACTCTATCCATCAATAATATTTTATTAGATCATAAAGCTTACAGTTCCCAGTTATGCGTCGCGCATGTTTGGGCGAGATATAATTATTCTACAATATGTACAACAAAGTATAAGCGACGACAGGATATCGAATATCGACCAAACTAAAATATCTTTTTTATGAAGAGAACGCCAACAGATTTAGAAGGATATTTGGTCTAAACATGCCGCTTCTTGACATTTTGACATGTAAAACCTTCGCTTTATTAGCATATTATCATATTAGCTGTTTCCCAATTGGTCCGTACTCTGCTGTATTTTATAATAACATCGATCTTCAGTGTTCACGCATATGTTTTCTCCAGTTGGATTTAAGCCTAAATCGTTTTTTGCACACGTCACACGAATACGGCATATCCCTTACGTGTATTAGCTCATGTGAAGCTAAGTGATATTTCTGAGAGAACCTGTTGCCACATGTAATACAAAAGTATGGTTTTTCACCAGTGTGAACACGAATATGCTTCGTTAAATTAGGTTTTTCCGCAAATCGTTTCTGGCAAATATCACAAGAAAATGGCTTCTCACCGGTGTGGATCCTTTCGTGTCTTGTCAAGAGTATTTCTTGCGTAAATCTTTTGTTACATGTTTTACAGGCGTATGGTTTATTCATATGATTTAATTCATGGAGCGATAGATGTGTTTTGCGCTTAAACCGCTTGTTACATACTTTGCATGAGTACGGGTTTTCGCCAGTGTGAATTCTTATATGCTCGACTAAATGAGTTTTATAAGCGAAGGGTTTATTACAAAAATCGCAGTTAAACGGCTTTTCCCCAGTGTGTGTTCGCTGATGATTTTTTAAGCCGATTTTTTGTGTGAATGATTTATTGCATGTTTCGCAGGTGAATGGCTTTTCACCACTGTGAGTCCGTTTGTGGTTTCTTAGTAGGAAATTATGTTTATATTTTTTGCTACATATTTCACAGGCGTGTTCCTTTCTAGGCTTAGTTTTGTATTTTCTTTTGGGCTTTTTGACGTGAATGCTTAAAGGCTCAGGACCTGTATTTTCGATATTGATAGATGTCGAGTTAACCTTACGCGTTTTATCTTTGCATACATCAGCCTCCGTTTTTAGCACATCCAATGATGCGTTGTTTCCTGTATTCTCAACAGCTAGCTCAGTTTTCAACACTGTAACAGCGATATTGATGGGTGATGGGTAGATCTCAAGCTTTGGCGTTCTATTGCAATGATATGGCTCCGTTTTTAGCAAAACTGTGTTATTAGGACTCTCAGATGATGCGTTGTTTTCTGTATTGTCAGCATCTACCCCAGTTTCCAGCCCTTTAGCATTCATATTGTCGTGTGTTGGATAGTTCTCAACTTCTGTAGTTGTATGCAACAATCTGTAATAATCAGTCTCAGTTTTAATCGCATCTGTTTCATATTCACTATTGGATGACGCGTCGTCCTCCAGTTTAGGTGCAATATTATCAATATCTGCGTCGGTTTTCAATACAATAGTATCATTAATATTATCGGATGATGCGTTGTTTTTAGTAGTTACAGGATCTGGCTCAATTTTCAGCATTGTATCATACATTTTTACGGATGAAATGTTTTCCAGCTTAGATGCTGTGGTGCCAGCATCTAGCTCAGTTTTCAGCATATCTGTAACAAAATATAAAAAAATAAAGTAACTGACCAACACACACACATACACACACACACACATTACAGCACTAATAAAAGGTAAATTAAAAATTTCGCGTTTTGAATACATTTTAAAACCGGGTTTATTGTGAATTTATTTTGTTACCTTTATTTCCGACGTTTCGACGCAGGTTTCATGGTCGAGGTCGTCGATAACTAATGTTCCAGCAAAATCTCAAGACAGAGATTTGTCTAACTGACGAGAAGAATGAAAATGTTTGGGCGACCACGGCCAGTGAAACCTGCGTCGTAACGTCCAAAATAAAGGAAACAAAATAAATTGGCGATAAACGCGGTTTTAAATGTTTTAAAACTAATAAAATGTGTTTTTTAACATTTAGCGACACTTTGCCAGGTGAATATAAATGTCATACTGAGCAACTTTTGCTATGACACCGACCACAAAAGTGCTAAAAAAAATGACCTCGCAAAATATGGCAAAGGATTGAGAAACATAACTAACTTAGTAGGCTTTCGTCAATTAAGATAGTGTTTTGTTTTTTTTTTAATGCGTTCTATTTTTATAGTGTCAGGTAATTTATTATATAACTGTACTCCTGCAAAAGTTACCATTCGTTTACCATGATCGCTTTTTATTTGTGCCAAAACAATATGATCCTTTCTGCGGCTATTGCATTTTGATATGTGGTGTTTTTTTAATTAATGTGATTGATTATGGATCATATTACCAAGATTTTTCGCAGTATACATATGTATGATTGATACATAGTTCAATTATTGTAGTATTTATTTAAACACAAACGCTTTGACAAAATGATTTATTAGTGTATAAATTTGTCTTATAATATCATTAAAATAAAAGAGGCAACAGTTAAAATTTATAAATATGTATTACTATTTCTCAACAAGGAGGATTGCCTTGCATATTTATTACAATATTACTAATTCTTGGTGGTATAGAAGATATATAACATCGTAAGTTACTCGCAATATCTACTTGGCTACAATGTCTCGCTTTTATATCTACAGCAGCCAAAAACGCCTTTTCAGATATATATAAAAGTATTATTTCTAAATATAAAATCACTTGTTCTCTAAGTTCGAATAATCTTGCCAACATATTTCCTTTTGACAACCACCGGTTTTCAGTATGGAACAGTGATGTTTTAATTTCTTTTCCCATATCTTCAAAAGTGGAGTATTTTGCGCGCTTCTTTTGATGTAATTGACAATAGTAATACACAAATTTAAAACTTCGTGTAGCCCACATGGAAGTGTTTTAGCTGCTAAAGAATATCGATTCATGAAACAATTAATTACAGTAACTTTGGGATTCTTATCTTTGACCAACTGAAGAAACTCGGAACATGAGCCAAGCAACGTAGGAGCGCCGTCTGTGCAAACTCCAACTAATTTTCCCCATGAAACTTTGTGTTGCAAAAAAATCTGATAATATTGACATAACTTGAGCGGCTCCTGTAGACCTTGTTAACTCCATAGACAATAGAATTTCGTCTCTTTTTTTTAAATCTTGAATATATCTGACGAAAATAATTAATTGAGAACATTCTTCAACATCTGTACTTTCCGATAATTGTATTGTAAAGAATGGTGATTGATCCACAGCGGCGATCACCTGTTTTTTTATGTCTTCAGCCATATCATCAATGTTTCTTTTTATGTTATCAGACAGCTGTATTTGAGATATCTTTTGTTTACTCTCGGTACCAAGTACAATGTCAACTGCTTTTAAAATGCCCGGTTTTAATAGTTCACCAATTTTATGTCTTTCCCTTTCTTTCGCGATTAAAAGCGATAATTCGTAGGAGGCTTGAAGCTCTCTTTCAGATCCAAATCCTGAGTATTCTAGTTCTAACATTTCGGGTCCAAAAGCAAAAGACGCATCTTCTTGAACTATCTGATTTAATGGGTCTTGCTGTTCTATTTTTATTCGTTCCAAAGCTGCTGCTTTTGCTTCGAAAAACTCTTTAGTTTGACATCGGATATCACTATGTTTTGTCAACAAATGTCTTTCTAGACGGCATGGTCGCATCGCGTCGTTGCTTAATACTTTGTAGCAGATAACACACATTGGATGCGGGCGGTCACCTTTTTCAATAGCCACGAATCCATATTTGATGTAGTCATTGTTGTATTTTCGTTTTTTTGCACTCATGTTGAAGTTAAATAATAAATTATCTGCACGGTGTGGGATTGACTGGGTAACTAACCGGCGGATGACGGTGTTCGGGGTGCAGGGCGCATGTGCGCACAGTATTATGGTCGCGGTTTCACCGCCTGTAGTATCATGCGTCACTCTCGCACACACTTGTTTGAACGTGACAGCACGGTGACTGACAATAAAGGGGCGATCACCTTAGCCCCTCAGTGGTAATGGCGGACGCCAGGTGGAGTCAACGTTCAAAATGCCGTCGTTTAGTTCGCAATGCGCAGTCTCGCCGCGCGCTACAGTTATCTTTATCAATTATGTTCGCGTGTATGTATGAGATTACGTGCAAAAAAAAACATACAGGGAGTAATAGCTGATTTTACTCTCAACTTAAGCAAACTATGGAAGGTGTATTTTTGTTGTTGTTGTAAATTTATACATTTTTACAGTAAATTACTCATGACATGTACAGTTTATTTATCTATGGTTAAAAAAAACTCAAAAGAAATATTAATTTACTTTACATTAAAATTAAAAAAAGATCCATTGATCTAAATTTCTAAACGAGACTTACCCACTTATTGATGAAACTTTACGAGCCTGAATTAGTTAAATTATGTTTTATCCCTTTCTTACAAATATATAAGTCAAAATGACACATAAAACCAAACGATTCATAGCTAATACAGGTTTTTTATTTAATATATTTATGAATAACGCCATTGTATTTTAGGATTTCTTTCTTTTGAAGAATCTTTGTCGAGCTCATTAATATTGTCTTAACTAATTGATAGGAGTAAAAGGTAACATAGAGTTTTCCACTACAAGATGTAACAAATACATTTTATACACCAACAATATATTGTGTTGAACTGCACTCGACAGCCTTTGCACCAGGAATGACTCGGAGCGTGAGTCCCCTTTCCTGCAAGTGGCATCCTTCCCTATGGAAAGTTTTTGTCTCTGCGCATCAACAACTGGAGGTCACTACAGCTACCGTTTTAAGAATAAGAAACCATTTATTGCCACACAATAAAAAAAACAGGTCACAAAATACAATGATTAACTTAAAAAAATTATATCATTATTAGTTTTATTTTAATTAATTAGGAACCAGTGGCAGTGCGTCACAAATATTCGTGGAGAACTTGCGAGCTAATTTTGCTTTCCTTTTCTCCATGACCCGATCGTGAAAGTACTCAACAGGCTAACATTAGACAAGCAGGTGGGAATCGAGTTCTTTGAACAATCCGCCACTACTAGGAACAGTAGGTAACAAATAATAGTTTAGTTTTTAAGTTTATGAAATTTATATTTATGTTAGGCTATAAGGTGTATCCTGTTATATGGGCCTTGTAGCCTGACTCAAATTTTGAAATGAAATAAATAAGTAACCAGTCCTCATCAGGAGCCGACGGCCTACCACTCCAAGGAAATGCACCTATTCCCATTTGTGGGGGGACAAATACATTGTAACTATGTGTACAGAACCAGAAACTGCACACCAAGTATTTTTTGGAAATAACTTTTTTATCTGTGTGTATGATCCATGTCTGAAAAAGATTATTGACAAAAGAAACTCACCACCAGCTTCAAATACTTCAGAATTTAACTCTCTTGATATTGGAACTTATATCATTTAAAAGTTTACTTCATGCTTCACCTAAACCTCACCTGATGCTTCTGTGTCTTCAGACTCCCACATTGGTTCGGATTTTACAAATACTTTCTCCATACTGGGTAAAATTAAAGGTTTTTAATTTTTTGCTCAAAAATATTCTTCCAAACTGTCAGTTTAGTTTTTTTTTATTACAAATTTAGTGTGTATTATGCCAGTGTTTTTTTTATATCTTGTTCTGGTTACTGGCTTTAATGAGTTTATTATATCAAAGAATACTGGCGTAACACTAAAACTTGAAGCTTCATACTTCTAAGTGTTATTTAGACTTTATCCTCTTGATGCTAAAAATATTTATAGGCAGTACTTTAAGATTAGTCTGACTGCAAGAACATAATATTGTAGGACTCTCTGGCCAAGATTCGAAACGTCGATTTAAATAAATGGTTGTAATCTTTATCATATCGTCAAGTCAACATTTGCAAAATTATAAACACGAATACGCCATCACCAACAATGCACCAACAAGACAACCAACCAATCAGAATTGACATTGACATTTGGTCTAGTGTTGCCAGGTGAGCGGAAGAGAATTATCGTATTTGTGCGTCAAAATGATTCTAATACGCGCTCATAGAAATTCAGAGAGCCATAGAATTTCGGGACCGCGAATAAACAATAGTACATTTTGGAACGAGGGTGGTAAGTGAAATCTTGGATACGAGGGAATTATAGACCCGAGTTTGCAATATTCTTACCTCCAGAGTTACACACAATGTTTTTCATCACACTTGCGAAGAAAAAACTAAATTTTAAGCGAAATAATTCTTAAATACGGTGACATATATAATATCAAACATTCGTCCGCCATTTTGTAATTTCTTGGCAGGTGAGGCATTGAAGGCACAGACCTATTCGGCATTCAGCCACGATTAAAAATTATCTAATTAGTACATTACGATATGAACGGTTTGTATGAATAAGTGACATAATTAAAAAAAAACTATAGCTCCCTAGGGAGTTATAGCTTTTTTTTTCACAATCCATAACTCCCGAGGGAAAAATAGGCCAGTCCTTCAGCACAGCTGCATGAAATACGATTCGAGCAAGTGTGATGAATTTTTTTTAATATGGATTATAATTGAGGCAGCTAACGAAATTTCTATTCGCGTTTTTCGCGGTAAAGCGCTAATTACATCCACACATCTGAACATCCCAATGTCAGGGCTATAACCGCGAAAAACGAAGTAAGTCAATTACGGGCATTTTTCTCTGTTACTCTAATTACGTCTTAGTAAAAGAGAAAGATCCCCGCAATTTGCGAATATCGGTTTGGTCGGCTCCCAAGCCTGATAAGCGGTCGGCTCCCAAGTGTAATTGGCTTCTAAGCCTGAGGCTTCAAACATCTGAAAGCATTAAAAAACATTCAGCTCGTTTTTTAATGCGCCTTAAAGAGATAAGTAATGAGATAAGAAGCCTTGAATTTTAGCATGATAAGTACTTTTATTAACCTCAGATACTTACCTACAATAACAGTCTAATTACTTACACTTGTGTACATACAAAACTGATGTATGGTGCTGCAGCAAACATATGTTACTTACATGATTGTAAAGATGTATATGCTGCAAAGTGCAGGGTTCCGTAATATTTATTATCTCATCTGCATCTAGGGCTGCCATCCGTTCGGGTTTTCCCGGATTTGTCCTAGTTTGGAGGCCGTCCGGGGGGGAGGTGTCAAGAAGTGTCCGGGGAAAACCCGGACACTTTTCATGTAAGGAAGCACATTAAAACTACATGTAAAATAAAAGGTGTTGTTTTTTAAAAATATTATTTTCGGACTCGTCCGGGGAAAAAATGCGATTTACGCCAAATGTCCGGGTTTTTCTGAATCTTTGTCCGGGTTTGGCGAAATTCGAGATGGCAGCCCTATCTGCATCTATCAAGGTATGGAAGGTAGAGGTAAGGAATGCAATCTCCATGTACCAATTTTTTTTGCATATGAACCACTTTTTACATTTCAAATATTGTAAACGATGTGTTGATATTTGGTGAAACGGAAAAATACCCTTTCTCGGTCTCGAATTCGGGCCTGATAAAGTGTGGATGTAATTGGCACTTGAGCCGAACGGAGCCGAGAACTTCCGAAAGGATTAATGTCGCGCCACTGGTATTAACAACCAAATTAGCTTGAATCTTAGATGGATCATCAATTAAAGTTTGTGACCGTACCGTCTGTGACTTACTCAAAGTCGTATCTGATATACGTATCTAATACATAGATACGAGGTTGAGTATAGCGACGATATGTAGTAGGGTCGGTTTAAGGTACCCTAACTTTAAAGTTTGAGCTATTGATATATGCATATTGACAAAGCCATCTGACAATACTGGTTGAACCTTATTGAAGAACAAATTCAATGATTCCAGGGTTCAACCAGCTCATTATATTTGTAAATATACTTAATTTATTATTCCAAGTTTTTCTCACCACCTACGACTATATAAAAGCGAAAGCAACAGACAAAATAACAGATACGGAAACAGCGGCAAACATGCAGAAGTTCCTAGTATTGTTTTTCCTTTTTGCTCTGGTTCTCGAGATAAGTTTCGCAGCAGGTATGTAGTTTTTCACTACATCAGGTGGTCTGGCTAGTATATGTATAAAGAGTTAATTACACTTTATCAGGCCTAATATCATTTCCGATGTCGGGCCCGAGCAAAAGTATTTTTCCGTTTCAACAATATCTGAAATATAAAAAAAATGGTTCATATGCAAAATATCAAACATTGAAGATTATTGGCAATTATAGACAAAGTATTATTTTCATTTCAAATATTGTTAACGATATTCTGATATTCCGTGAAACGAAAAACGATTATCAGGCCCAACATCGGGACTGATTTCATTTCATATCGGGAAGTGTGGATATAATTGGCTCTTAAGGGCGAATTAGATCAACAAGGCCGCCAGGCACTTGCGGTTGGAAGCCGACGTCGGGCCCAATGACTTTTTTTATACTGCGTCGATGGCAAAGAAGCATACGGCCCGCCTGATGGTAAGCAGTTACCATAGCCTATGGATGCCTGCAAGTCCAGAGGACATGCGCATTGCCGACCGATTTAATGGCTGTTGTATTTATAAATGTTGTTATCTATTTTTCTTGTCACTATATGATGTTATTATAAATGTTGTATTGACTTGTAAAAGAGCCCTTGAGGCCTACTTGTTGAATAAATTTTTGAATTTTTGACCCTAACACCCCGCACCCTCGTTGAGCTCTGGCAACCTAACTCACTGGCAGGAACACTATGACTGGGGTCTAGTGTTATTTGGCTGCGGTTTTCTGTAAGGTAGATACTTCCCCAGTTGGGCTCTGCTCTAGATCTGAAATGACATCCGCTGCGCTGTGCCCTACCTACCTCTCTTTTAGACGTAGGACCCGGCTCCAAAGTCTTGCAAGGGTAGTTTTTAGTTTCACAAAATATCAGAACATCGTTAATAATATTTGGAATGTAAAAAATAGTTCCAAAATATCAGACTTTGAACATTTTTGGAAATTCGAGACAGAGTATTTTTTACACGTCAAATATTGTTAACCTTTTCGCCGCCACGTGTCATCAACGCCACGTCAAAAATTGCACACCTGACCAAAATCACGACTTGATATGAAGTCAGTGTGGGGCACGAAGTGTACGGACTTGATATCAAGTCAATGGCGGCGAAAAGGTTAACGATGCTTCGTGAAAAGGAAAACGACCCTTACTCGTGCCCGCCATCAGATCCGAGATTGGATCGGATTCATTGGCCAGTGTAGATTTAATAACCGCTATACAAAAAGTGCCCGGCGACGGCGTAGATGTAATAAGCGCTAAAAAGTGCCCGCCGGTCGGATAGATGTGATAAGCTGATTTTGATGCATTTGCTGTGTATCTTTATAATTAAGTATTATTTTTTTATAGACGCTGCCTGCAACCTACCCATAGTGGTTGGGCCTTGTCGAGCCAGTGTCCCTAGGTAAGCGAAAATAATACACACAATCTCAATCAATCCTCTATTTGGTGAGGATCAAATGTTTTAATGATATACAAGAGTCAGAAATGTATGTCTAGGTCTGAGGCCTCTGAGGGCCTAGCGCAAACACTGAAGTTCGCAAATGACAGGCATCTTTCTCTTTTACTCCAATTAAGGCGTAATTAGAGTGACAGAGAAAGATGCCCGGAATTGGCGAATTCGGTGTTCGCGGTAGGGCCTGGACCTCCTAGTAGTTAAGTGCCAATTACATCCACACTTCCCGCTATCGGGCCTGATAATTGTTTTCCGATCCACGGTAGATCAGCTCATGGTTCATAATGGTTTATGCAAAAATATCAAACATTAAACATAGACAAAGTATTTTTTACATGTCAAATATTGTAAAAGATGTGCTGATATTTGGTGAAACGGAAAAATACTCTTGCTCGGGCCCGACGTCGGGACCATAGCGAGTGTGGATGTAATTGGCCCATTAGATGATGCTCGAAACGCTTTTAAGGGCTTCTACAAACCCCACCGATAATCAGGCCGCGTAGCCAACATGCATATCGTTCACGCTCCGTGGCGATCGAAAGGCAACTGTCACAGTCGGACTAATATGGAAGAGTGATAGAGAGAGATAGCTACGATACGCTACGGAGCGTGAACGATTGTAACGTTGGCTACGCGGCCAGGGGGCATACCGCGAAAACCGAAATTCTTTCTCTTTTACTCTTAGTAAGACGTCATTAGAGTGCCAGAGAAAAATGCCCGCAATCGACGAATTTCGATTTTCCCAGTAGCCGCCCAGGTGAGAATTCCATCGATCGATCAAGTGCCGCAATGTAATGCAAACCGAACACAACTTTATCATCGGTGCAATCAGTGGAGGCTTTTATAAGTACATATTTAGTAAAATTTTATGATACAAAGTTACAATCTTACAATTTATAATACCAAATTTGTTTCAGCTTCGGATACAATACAACGACTCATCAGTGCCAAACATTCAATTATGGAGGATGCCAGGGAAATGACAATAATTATCCAACTTTAGACGCTTGTAAACAAGCTTGTGAGTAGGAATAAGTATTTGAGACTTACAATATGGAAAAATACGGCGAAATTGTATTTATTAGAATATAAAAACGTATGGTTTATTTTTACACTTTTTATTTAGCTCACATGCCTCATATTTTGCAGTGACTTCTATTATTGTAATAAAATAAAGGTGACAGCTGGTAACTACAGTTACCAAAAGCAAGTGAGTGGCTATACAGTAATTTTTTAAAGCTTCGTTCGACAAACGTTGCAAGAAATGGCATGCGGTTTTAGATAATTGCCGGCTAAGAAGGTGCAACGAGTTCAATGGATATAGAGTTAGACCAAGCTAAGTTGGCTGCGATTTTGATCGATTTGCGCAGTCTGCGCAAGTGTTATTTATATGTCATAATTTCATAGAAGTTTGGCGTTTAAAATAACACTTGCACAGTCTGAGCTATCAAAATCATTGCCAACATAGCTTTGGTTTAACTTTAAGAAATGCCGCAGCTGTACCAGAAGGACATACCGGACCGCGACTTTGATCCGGTCAGCATATCACTTTCTCGCTCTCAGTGATAGCTGGGTCCGTTAAGAGCTTATTACATCCATCTTTGTGGATGGATCCGATGTCGGGCCCGAGCAAGGGTCGTTTTCCATTTCACAAAATATCAGCACATCGTTTACAATATTTGAAATGTAAAAAAAGGTTCATATGCAAAAATATCAAACATTGAACATTTTTGGCAATTATAGACAAAATATTTTTTTTTGCTGATATAGAAAACGATTATCATGTCCGAAATCTGGACTGATTTGATGTGTGGGTTCTTGACTCTTGTGTCGTAGATGGTAGGTTAGGTAGGTAGGTCCCCATGAGGGACAAAACACATTTTAACATTCCTGACAATATAAACATTCCTAAAACAACCTACGTAATTTGGTCGGGTTATTTGTTACTCACCATAAACCGTACTAAAAGTTACGGTGGGGAATAAAAAAAGATGAGACTGTGACAAGGACAAACAATAATAGCGCTTTCTCTGCTACTCCTAATGACAGATACATAAGACTATCCCGTTTCATTTCCCCCCCTACGCTCATGCCTGATCTAGTTATACTAGATTCATGACTTGAGTCTTACTCAAAGAATACAATACTCACTAGGAGAAGAACGACAACTCCATTCCAAAAAATTTCGCTTTCAAAAGTTCGTTTATACTAGTGGCGCTCTCTTTGTATCTCAGTACTAAAATTGACAACCGGTTTAGCCTGGCGGGTTTTGGTAGGTAGTAATTCAGTTCTGGCTAGTGGTTCTGGGTTCGAATCCCGGCGACAGAATTTCTTTTTGTATTTTTTCTTTTTTGTTTTTGTTGGGGTGAGGTTCTTAAATTAGAATTTCTCAAATAGAAAAATATTATGTTAGATATTAATCAAAAGCACAGGCATTATTTGTCCTGAGAGACAATGATTTCTATATTTTGAAGTTATTTCAAAATAAAAGGTAACAAAACAGTTATACATTGTGTTGTTATAGCTCAAACGGATTAGGCAGCTTTTTCGATTAAAGCTCCTAGTCAACGTGATTTTTTCCGACAACATCGTTATATTTCAACCAATTTACACAAAACCTTAATAAGTTATATACCTAAACCTTCCTCAAGAATCACTCTATTGATAGATCAAAGTCGTATGAGGAAATCTGTTCAGTAGTTTTTAGTTTTGGAGTAGTTTTATAAGATGTAGTGCATTGACGTTTTCCCCTATAGACTTGCGGACTATTTGCGGACGCTAGGTTGCGTGACAGTCGTGCACGTAGCGAATGAGCAAAATTCTGCCATTATGCTTTTTTTTCGTCTTTTTGTTTCTTTATATATATATAATATAATCGTTACCGATTTATTTAGTCGAAGACGATATCGTAGATCGCACCATAAATATCGTAACAATAAATCGACATATTGTGTGGCTCTTTGCGATTTGATTCTTATCTTCATCTCATTCTTGACGTAGGCACCGCATGCATTGCATCGATCGTAACGACCAATTACGATCCCTCGATCGCGCAGCGATAGCAACTGTGTGTTAACTGGCATTTTCAATCAAAACGACCAATCTTCACGATCTCGTCAGATTGATCTTAGCGATTAATCGTACCATGAGTGAACCCCTTTAGATACTTGTATGCAAATCGAATGCGATTATCTGCGACGTATGGAAAGATTGGAAATCCATAAACGCTGCTTCACCTGAGCCTTTTAACTTTTGAATGTGTAGAAACTATGTAAGTCATAAGTATGTGTGTCGTTCCCATAGTGCCAATGCCATTACGGTCACGTCTGAAAATATCGATACGAAAAAAGTACCAAAAATATGTATACACGACATTATTGCCCATAAGTATATTAAGGTAGTGTATACATATTTTTGGCACATTTTTCGTACGGATATTTTCAGATCTGACTATACGCTTGGAACATTTTTCAAAATATTTTGCATAAGCCAGTGTTAAATAAAACAATATACTAAATAGATTTTCCATTTTATATGCACCATATTAACATACATTTTATCTAAGTTTAAATCTAGGTACGAGTATACGAACAAATCGTAAAAATAAGTTATTTCAGTTTAATATTCAATTAACATATCAGATACTTAACAACGAAATAAACACCTTTTAGGTATAAAAATACATCAGCGGCTGTAGCACGGTAGCATGTTTATCACTTGTCACCATGCCTGTCACGTTCTAACAAGTATGTACCTAAGTGCAAAAGTTTTTTTTTTTTAATACTACGTCGGTGGCAAACAAGCATACGGCCCGCCTGATGGTAAGCAGTCTCCGTAGCCTATGTACGCCTGCAACTCCAGAGGAGTTACATGCGCGTTGCCGACCCTATACCCCCCCCCCCCCCCTCGTTGAGCTCTGGCAACCTTACTCACCGGCAGGAACACAACACTATGAGTATGGTCTAGTGTTATTTGGCTGCTGTTTTCTGTAAGGTGGAGGTACTTCCCCAGTCGGGCTCTGCTCTAGATCTGGAATGACATCCGCTGTGCTGTGCCCTACAACACAAAGTGACAGGCATAGTGACAAGCAGAGGCGGCGCTAGGCGTGGGTGACGTGGGCCTACGGCCTTGCGGTCCGAGGGGCCTCGCGCCTCAAATACATATAGGGAAGCAACGTAAAAAGTTATTCGTTATTTCTTGCGCCACCAGAGGGCCTCGCTAATTGTACCTTGCCAACACCAGATTTTGGTCTTGCCCCGCCACTGGTGACAAGTGATAAAAATGCGACCGTGCTACAGCTGCAGCGGTGGCAGCATGGTTCCATTTTTATCACATGTCACTATACCCGTCACTTTCGCGCTTACATACTTATTAGAACGTGACAGCCATGGTGACAAATGATAAAGAGCCGACCATCTTAGCCCTACAGTATATTATACGTGAGGACAAAACAACAGTTCAAATACTTAAGGACTGCTCCTTGTCTGTAGCTATGTATTATTGGCATGATTAGTTGTTCCAGGCCCTGAACGTTCATATTTATAAATTTTATGCCATGTCGTGCGCTGTAGCTAATATACAAAATGATCTTCCATGCATTGACATATATCTAAGGACGAACCTTACGGACACTAAGAATGGTGCTAGTTCAGTGGTGGTGTCACTCACGAATTCGAGCCAATTGTGCAGTAACGCATCTAGTTGCGACCAATCGCGCGCTTAATGTGAACTCATCAACCAATCCCGTTGTGGCGTGAGACTTCGCGATTGGCTCGAATTCGTGTGCGTGACACCGCTGTACTGGCCCCATTCTCATTGCCCGTAAGGCCCGTCTTAGATATATATGCCAATGATTACGTGTCTTAGCACCACCCAGGGGTCACGAAGCTACGTATCGCGACGATAAATCGTGTTACCGTCATAGACATTACTTCGTAAAGACTTGCTAAGAATGCAACAAACTGGCAACCGTAGCCGTACTGTCTTCCCCAAGATCTCACGGTTCTTAATTGCCATACCATAAATAAATAATTACGCGTCTATATACTCTATATAAATTTGAGGCAGTTCTTTCTTAACTATATGTAACTACAATTTTGTTTAAAATTGTTTTAGTATAAATTTCATGCTACTTATTAAAACCTGTTTCAAAACTTATTAAGTAGGTATTTTAATATTATTAACAAAACTTCTGTGGGGCACAGACATCAAATATATGCATTAAAATACGTGAGTGACCCGTACCCCTAGTGTAAATTTGATCGACATCATAACGTGACGAACGCGTTTGCGTTAAGTCTCATTTTGTATAGGATTTTGAGTTTCCAAAACGTCCCGCTTGGCGCGCTCTTTCTAAATCCAATACAAAATGAGACTAAACGCAAACGCGTACGTCACGTTTCGAAATCGAATTTATTTACACTAGGGGTACCGTTTTAATATATTTAATAGGTATGTTCACCTTAAAATTCGCCCCTTTAAATATATGTATATTATGGAAGAATAATGGAATGTTTCGAATCAAATTATACATTACTTACATATCAATAAAAGTTTGATAAATTATAATAAAAACTTGACATAATTTTGTGCCTATAACAACCAAGATAGACTTTAATACTTGCTTATACTTACTCAAAAGATTAAATGGGATCGTTTTAGTAATAAATACCTTTAACCCTTTGAACGCCAATAATGTCTAACGTTGTCGTTACAATGCCACGAGCTATCGTGGTCGTAAGTCAACAACACGATCTATCGACAGAGGCGGCGTTAGGCGTGGGCGACGTGGGCCACCGCCTACGGCCTCGCGGTCCGAGGGGCCTCGCGCCTCAAATAAGGATAACTTGGATACAACGTAAAAATGTTCGTTACTTCTTGCGCCACCAGAGGGCCTCGCTAAATGTCGCTAAATTGCCCACATCAAATTTTGGTCTTGTCCCACCACTGTTTATCGCCACGACAAAGCAAGGTACCTAAATGTATGAGATTGTATGGAGTAGCTTTTAACAGGGATCGGAAACCGGTATTTTTTGTATGGGAACGAAAACGGTATTTTTTCGTTCTTTGTTAATTATTTCATTTCTAATTGAGCAATCTAATAATACGAAGTCGTTATCTAAAAACACACCCGAGTCCTATATTTGGAGTATAAAATAAACCGAAGTATATGTTTATTTCAAAGTTTTTTCAAAAAACCGGTTCCGATCCCTGGCTTTTAATACTATCTTCCAAATTTGACCGTTACCGTCCACGACATTATAATATCGACAATCTTATGGTGATTATACAACATTTTACAACAGCCAATGTGGAAACACCATCATACATATTGGTTCTGTTATGTCGCGACGATAAATGATATTACCGTAGACGACGGTAAAATTCAAAGCGCCCATTGTATATGTCCTCAAAGTGGTCGTCACCACTCGTTACACTTTCGTTATTTGTATAATGGCTTTACGTCACGTGTATTTTAACATTTTTAAGCTTATTTAATGCACACGGCGGGAGCGAGCGTGCGCGAGCTTTAGCGGGCATAAACGTGACCAAGCGGGCGTGCGCCGCAGTATGAATGCTCGGCGGCGGGTCCTACGTAGATACTTTATTAAGGTCCGTTTTAGTTGTAATAAAATAAAAGGTAAATGAAACGCGCGCACGAGCCCGACCGCTCCTGCGCCCTAAAATGGGCCTTATACAGCCTACTAGGACCCGTCGCGGGCTCGCCTGGTGACGCTCACAACCTGCTCCCTCCGTGTGTGCATTAAGCTTTAACCTTTCATTATGTGTGTCGGGTTGTGCTGTATAGAAGAGAATAAATTGCTCTCGGAAAAAATAGCAAAAAGATGCCTAAAAACTGTCACGATCCTTACAATACACTGACAAAAGGTGTATTTAGATGACAGATGCCACGAATATTTGGCAACTATTCGGTATTCGGCCACTTTGCCGAATATTGCGAACTATTCCGTCGGCAAACATTGGCCTTTAGGCGACTATTTTTCATACGAAATGTGATAAATAATGTACACGTTCTCTACGTTCTCCCCTTCGGCCGCGTACGCAACCAGAGCTTCGTAACCAGATGGGATCGAAAACTATTACTGCCTTGTACGAAACCGGTTGCGATCAAAAACTAATTCCGTCTTACTAGTTATCAGTTACGATCGAACACTTTTCTTTGTTGTACGAAACCTTTCGACCGTTGATAAAGTCAGCTAAGATTATATTTATACACCTTGTTATACAGTATAAGTACTGTACACGTTATATATCTAGTCAAAAATCAGAACACAAAAATTGTACCAGTTGATAATATTCAAATACTTTGTTGGCAAATACAATGTAACCTTGTTCCTTAAAAGACACTGGCTTAAGAGACATGGAGCACTGACATTCCTTGAAAGTCACTACTGTGACTTCATTTGCTTTACATTTGCAGTTGTTATTCGTCAATATAAACAAAGTATTACTTAGCCATGAGTCTGGTACGAGCATACGAGAATATAAATCGTTGTATATTTATTGGGTGTCCAAATACTGAGTTATTATTGATACCCGACATGGTAAGGGTGCGGATGCTGTGTGACTTAAACTTTTTTATACTAGGTACCACTCGTGTATGTGGCGACCATTTAGCAGCTGATACCTAGGAGGACTGTAATGTTTAAGTGGCCAGTGATTTGTTATATTACCCACTGTAAAGGTTTCATGTAAGATCTAAATATGTTATATTGAGTTTTGTTAAATCAATAGTTTCAAAAAAATGCACAGGATATGAAATTATCATGAGTATCATGACAAAATATTTGAAAAAAAAACCTATAGCTAGATGGCCCAGACATTGGTTTCGTATAAGAACGAGAAGTGTTCGATCGTAACTGGTTACGGGTAAGACGAAATTAGTTTTTGATCGCAACCGGTTTCGTACAAGGCAGAAATAGTTTTCGATCGCATCTGGTTACGAAGCTCTGGTTGCGTACGCGGCCGAAGGGACGTTCTCCACGTCCGAGAGTGTGGCCGAATATTCGGTATTCAGAATTTGGCCAAAACCTCTGTTCGTGGCATCTCTAATTTAGATTGCGTTCCACACTGTCATTTGCCAAGTTAGTTTGGACGGACCCTATAAAAGTGGTTATAGACACGATAACATCTTTAAGGTTCCACGGCGTCCAGAGGGTTAAGATTTTCAAGAGACGATTTTAGTAAAGTAGTCATTGATATTTATAAATAATTTGGCACATAAATATGAGGTCAAGTTAAAAAATAGTTCCTATATGAACGTTTCAAGGGTTAAAGTGGGATTGAAATATTGAACAGAAATTAAATATATAATATTCTTAAGAAATAAAAACTGTTAAATTATAAATGCGAGCCTATATAGGTCACGTTTATATCGCTTATCGAGATTGATAAAATTGTCATGTAATTTCTTAACCGCGATAAAATTGACTTTAGAATAAAATACGATACGCATTTGTCAAAATAATATTTGACATGACAAGTATTATCTACAGTAATAAAATTATAGAGGGTAGAAGTAAGGAGAAAACTCTTATGGGGTGTCCAGCTATCAGCTATAAGTAACGGTTCCAAATCTCTCCAGAGTGGCGCTAGAGTAGCTATAGGATATGAAATGAATTATTGATGGAGTGAAGTGCGCTGTCAATGAATTGTTTTTTTTTTTTAATAAAGTATTCTAGATATTATAGCGCCACCTATTTTAGGTTTTTTGACGGACAGTTTTTCATACACAGTGTTTTCCTTACCGCTACCCATACTTCACATGACAAGTTTTATCCATAGCGATATAACGATAAAAAGTAGAGTACAGTTTGTCGATGGTCAGGTCGGTAGGTCATTTCTTCTTCTTCATCTGCTTGGCTTTCTTCTTTTCTTCCCTTTTTACTTCTTTGTCTTTTATGGACTTGTAGAGTTTGTAGCCGAAGAATACTGGAATGAGAAAATGTTATTGTTATTCATTTTTTATTAGTGATTATTCCGATTGCTTAACCTTGACTACTACCGAAGAAAGTTTGACAAAAACTAGTCCAAAGGATGCGGTCGGAATAGTGTTGGTACTGTTGGTAGGAACTCGAGTCTTTAAGTGTGAATTTTCGACTCGTTTTTACGAGACTCGGCCGGCGCTTAAAAAACTTGAGTCTTTTAAGTCCCGAGGCGACTCCTTTATTGAATCTTTTTTAAGCGCAACGCAAGAGACACCGTCAATTTTTTTATAGGTTTTACCTAATTAAAAGTAAATAAATTATGCGTTATTGTATGATTTATAAGGCTAATCCAAGAATAATACTTAAATAATAATACTTACTTAATTAATTAGTAATTACCCAATTCAATAAGATAATCTGAAATGCCTGTATTTAGGAAAAAATTATTGGACTTTTTAGTACAAAATGCTTTTTACTCTTTAAATTAATATTTTGACCATATTCCGCATAGTTATTAAATTTAGTATAATGTAGTATACATTACATTAATTTTATTTATGAATATAAGATTTGTAAGCCCGTTAGCTGGCTGAATACACTGTTCTTTGAAATGTATTTGATAACATCCACTTGACTGTATTCTAACAAATAAATGATTTGATTGATTGAATGAAATTTTGTAAACAATGAGAGTTCTTTGAAAATAACTCAAGTCTTTCCAAAAGACTCGGGTCTCTAACGAGTTGAAAAGAACTTGAGTTTAGACTTAATTACGTGAGTCTGAAAAACTGAGTCGAGTTTCAAAGCAGCGGACTCAAAGGACTCGAGTCTTACCCAACACTAGGTCGAAACGTTATTGACCAGGCTGAGAATTACCATGAAATGTGCCTAATGTGCCCTATTAGGTCATTGTGCAGATGAATGGTCAGCGGTTACCGCCGCTCATGTACACCCGCAACACCAGAGGGAGTTGAATTTCAAATGTTGCAGCAAATTTTCGAGTAAAGTCGACACATTTTACGGTAGTCGTTCAAGAGGTTTTACAGTCCATATGGTGCTACTTTCCCTCAGGCGTGCGGGAACGAGCACTTTCCGTGCATATGTCGAAACTTTAAAGAGCCATATATACTGTAAAACTTTGTACGATACACGTGTGAATAGGTAATTCGCAACTCGTGTCGACTTAAAACACTCCGGTCGTGTAAGTCGTGTTTTAATTTATCACCGGTCTTTGCGAATTTCCTATTTTCTGCACTTGTATCGTAAATAACTATTTCATAGGTACTATTATTAGCCATTTTCTTTAATCATAGGCTAAAATATTGTCAGCAGCAGAAGGTAGAAGTAGCTAAGCAGGTGAGCTCAAAATGATCTGAACACAATTTGCTAAGAGAATAAGAGTGTACAGATAATTTTGGACACCTGGCCCTTAGCCAGTAATCATTATGAGATAACCTAATTGTTTGTCAAACTTTAACGCCTTGTAGATAATATATATCGTTTTTTAATTAAGATGTAATCAGTTGTAGATTATAAGTATTATAGAGTAGGAGTTCAATCATATAAAAAAATACTAGTGGCTCGGTGAGCTATAGACACTGGGAGCCAGGGGTCCGCTCGGCAACTGATCCCAAGAATTGGCGTAGGCAATAGTTTTTACGAAAGCGACTGCCATCTCAAATCAAATATAGCAGAATATCTGTGATGATCACACAAATAGATGCACTTGCAGGAATTTAAACCCAGGGCTTGCGTTTCACCCTTACGTCGTTACTTTACCACTGATTCGCACTAAACGCTACGCATCCAGCTTTATTATGCGTACGGCTAAGGAGTGGAATTCACTTCCTGCAAATCTATTCCCAGTCCACTATAACTTGGACCTTTTTAAATCGAGAGTGAATAGACATCTTTTAGGTATGCATGTTCCATCCTAGACTGCATCGGCTCTTACCATCAGGTGAGATTGTGGTCAAATGCTTACCTTTTCGGAGTAAAAAAAAAAAAAAAAGGGCCACCAGCTTTGTAGGAAAATCGACTAAGATATACCGTTACACATTACAATGTAGAGATAGATGATCAAACAGCCGCGTAAAGGTTAATCTATTTTAGACTGACTAGTCTAGTAACCTCAAAAGTGTATAGTATTAATAGGGATAAGGTTGAGATATGAAAAATTGTAATATCCTAATAAAGTCCGGCTCCTGACATTTCCTAGGCGGTGGTTTCTCCAATAATCCCCCCGCCCCACGCATTGTAGTGGTAAAAAGTATAATTGATAGTGACAAAGTAAACTAAAATAATCATACACTAAAGAAAAACCGAACAAGGCCAGTGGCCAAGGCGGGAATAGGGTTGTTTCCAATTTTTTGAAACGCTTGTATTACGTTCTATATTAACTAAAAGTTGCCCTAAAATTCAACTTTTATACTAAAAACGGCTTTAAATATATTAAATTAACAAAATATATTTTGACAGATGCTTTCGGGCCCAAAACGCTCTTTGAAAATTGTGTGACGTCACAGTTTACGGTTTGACACATAACTTCATACACACGTAGAAGATTCGAACTGTCAACTGACATTTGTCATTTGTTGTTTATCGCCTAACTGTCAACAGCGTCAATCCCAGAGTTGTGACGTCATCAGAATCTTCAATGACGTTTCGAGTTTGGTCACGTGACGTGTGCCAAAAGATATTTTAAATTCAATATTTACAAAAATATGGTGATTACAGGTCCCCTAAAAGTAATTTAACATGTTCTTATAATCCAAAAGAATTTATTGGGATACAATAAAATTCTGCCCTAAGATTTGTATATAGTACGGTCGCCAAGCCGCTCCGAGGCCAGATTTAATTGACTCAGCTCGGCCTTACCCACAACCGGTATCAATGTGTTCGGACAGTTCTCCTGATCACCCTACATGCGGTAGTAAAGCGGAAAAATGGTGGAGGGGATAGTAATGACGTCACAAAGATGGCGGCCGGACCTATTCTTTTTGGCGGTGTATCTCGAAAACCACTTAACCGATTTTAATCATCGAGGTGTCAAATAATAGCTTATATTATGGAGATTATTTCCTTTTCTACAAACATTTACGTGAAACCTATAGGAAAAAAAATAATCACAAAAAACAGTTTTTTTATAAAATTATTATTTTTTATTTTGTAAAAATCTCCGTAAATATTAGCATTTCGCAAATTTTGTTTAATATAAAACATATTGCTTCATTATCAAGGAATATAATGAGCCTTAAAACATACAGATCGAGTAATAAACAATGAAGCTACACTCATTTATTTGCGCATGGGTAACGATAACTGGCTTTTACCGGTCGAAACTGTGGTGACTGTTACGATACGTATTGAATGGAATTTATAGAGTATCGGTTTTAATTACTGAAATTATAATTAAAATTATAAAAACCAGACACAATAATGTTACCTTACTTCGACGTTTAGTCTCTTTTTTCGTCTTAATCATAGGTAGGTACATATTTCTTTTTCCTTAAAAATTTTATACAGGGTGAACTTTTAACCACCAGTCATACTCTGCGCAGCGACTTTATAGGTCATACTTAACAACTTTTACTATGGGACCAATTCCGAAATCGCGAAAAAAATTTTGACTGTCCCATATAAAGGTGCGACCAACTTTACCAGACCAACACTTTTCCAAACTGAGCTACAGCTGTCCGATGAAGTTAAGTACTTAGGACTAACTCTCGACAATAAACTCAATTGGAACAACCACATCAACAAACGGATAGACAAGGCGGGAGTTGTCTTCTGGCAGTGCAGAAGGATGATTGGTAAGAGGTGGGGACTCAACCCGAAAATTACCCTCTGGCTCTATAAGACGATAATCCGCCCCTTACTCTGTTACGGTGCTCTGGTTTGGTGGCCAAGAACAAACCTAGGCAACGTACGAGACAAACTACAAAGACTTCAAAGGCTCGCATGCGCGGCCACCACTGGCTGCACGAGGTCTACCCCGACTGCAGCCATGGAGGTCATGCTAAACCTTCCACCGCTGCACCTACACATACAGCAAGAGGCCAGTCTCTCAGCGGTAAGGTTGCGAACCCTCAAGATATGGTCTAACATCACAGGAGCTCTTCACACAAAATGCCTGGAAAAGGTGTATGACGAATTTCTAGTGCTTAGGTCAGGCACGGACCGGATTCACAAACAAGCTATCTTCGATAAAAGGTACAAAATACAGTTATATGAGGACGACAATCATGAAGGACTCAATCCCCGGGAGCTGAGAATCTTCACTGATGGGTCCAAAACAGACAGCGGATCGGGCTCTGGAACCTTCTCAGAAGACTTGAACATGTCGATCACCACTCCGCTAGGAGCCCATAACTCGGTATTCCAAGCTGAGTGCATGGGCATCATAAACGCGGCGGCTGCCATCACTGCAAGGAAGGTAGTAGGATCCTCCATCCGCATACTCTCCGACAGTATAGCAGTCTTAATGGCTCTAAATAGCCATATAGTTACATCCAAACTTATACACGAATGCCACGAACGACTAATGGAGGTATGTCATAATAACAAGATCACCCTACAATGGATCAAGGGACACAGTGGATCCCGAGGTAACGATGCTGCGGACGAGCTTGCCAGGCAAGGATCGAATGCGGGGGCGATTGGTCCGGAACCGATTCTTCCGATACCATTTAGCAAGGTACGCTCAATGCTGCTGGCACGTACAGGGAAACTACACACAGAACACTGGCTGAACCAGACAGGCAAAAGAAGCCATGCCTGGCATCAACGGAAAACTCACAAGGGCGCTCCTGCAACTAGGGAAGGTCCGACTGAGTATGGTAACCAGTGTCATAACAGGTCATGGACTATTTAACAAACATCTTTTCACAACAGGTGTCACAGACAGTCCCCTGTGCCGAGGTTGCATGGAGACAGAAGAAACAGCCTCTCACGTGGTGCTGGAATGCAGCGGAGTGACTCCATACAGGGCTAAACATTTCGGATCTCCGAGAGACCTCCCCGAGGTCCTACTCAACATCAAAGGTTTGATAGGATTCCTCGAGGAGCTGGGCTGGCAGGACTAGCCCACCCCCAACATATCACGCAAAATAGGCGCAAGTCGTCGAGTTGCGGAAAAATCGCCCGAATACAATACAATACAATACAATACAAGGTGCGACCAGACCGCAGCTTAAAAAACGGTCACGATACGGAATCGCAGTGACGCGTCGTATGCGTACCGTTTTTTGACGCATGCTCCCCACACCGCTGTTTAAAAAACGGTGACGGTACGGAATCGCAGTGACGTGCTTCACGCGAATCTTTTTTGTTCGCAAAACAGTTGCGTCTTTTACGTCACCGGTACGGTGTCTGCCAAGAGATCTCCGTGTAATATTTTTTGCGATTTTTACCCAGTTCAATTTACGGTGCGTCAGCTTATTTTAAGCAGCGGTGTGGCGAGCATGCGTCATGGACCCGGGTACGTCCTTAAACTACGTCCAAAAGAGAGGTATGGGCATTGTGAATGTCATCTCGCTTTGTGTGGTAGGGCACAGCCAGTGGGTGTCATTCCAGATCCAAATTTTCTTGCGTGATTCGGCATTGGTCCCATAATAAAAGTTGTTCAGTATGACCTGTAAAGTCACTGCGCAGAGTATGGCTGGTGGTTAAAATTTCATCTTATACCTATATTCGACACAAGTAGTAAGTACTTACAGACCAACTATGATACACATTTTGCCTGTATGTTTTGTTGTGATACATAGTGAATAAATTAATACCTGATTTAAAAAATAAAACAAAAATAACAAATAGCATGTTATTTAATTCAGTAATCACTAATCAGTCTTAAACAATGAACATCATACTTTTAGATTAGACAACAAAATGTATATTTATACTGTGTTTCGACTTGAAAGATTTTACTGCTTTAAAACATAAGACAAACCTACCAACCAAATGTATAAAAAAAAATGTTTTTTGTGATTATTATTTTCCTATAGGTTTCACGTAAATGTTTGTAAAAAGGAAATAATCTCCATAATATAAGCTATTAGTTGACACCTCGATGAATACAATCGGTTAAGTGGTTTTCGAGATACACCGCCAAAAAGAATAGGTCCGGACGCCATCTTTGTGACGTCATTACTATCCCCTCCCACCATTTTTCCGCTTTACTACCGCATGTACGGTGATCAGGAGAAACGCCCGAACACATTGATACCGGTTGTGGGTAAGGCCGAGCTGAGTCAATTAAATCTGGCCTCGGAGCGGCTTGGGGACTACTAATAGTAAAAGTTGTTCAGTATGACCTATAAAGTCGCTGCGCAGAGTATGACTGGTGGTTAAAAGTTCACCCTGTATAAAATTTTTAAGTAAAAAGAAATATGTACCTACCTATGATTAAGATGAAAAAAGAGACTAAACGTCGAAGTAAGGTAACATTATTGTGTCTGGTTTTTATAATTGTCATTATAATTTCAGTAATTAAAACCGATACTCTATAAATTCCATTCAATACGTATCGTAACAGTCACCACAGTTTCGACCGGTAAAAGCCAGTTATCGTTACCCATGCGCAAATAAATGAGTGTAGCTTCATTGTTTATTACTCGATCTGTATGTTTTAAGGCTCATTATATTCCTTGATAATGAAGCAATATGTTTTATATGAAACAAAATTTGCGAAATGCTAATATTTACGGAGATTTTTACAAAATAAAAATTTTTTTTTTTATAAAAAAACTGTTTTTTGTGATTATTTTTTTTCCTATAGGTTTCCCGTAAATGTTTGTAGAAAAGGAAATAATCTCCATAATATAAGCTATTATTTGACACCTCGATGATTAAAATCGGTTAAGTGGTTTTCGAGATACACCGCCAAAAAGAATAGGTCCGGCCGCCATCTTTGTGACGTCATTACTATCCCCTCCACCATTTTTCCGCTTTACTACCGCATGTACGGTGATCAGGAGAACTGTCCGAACACATTGATACCGGTTGTGGGTAAGGCCGAGCCGAGTCAATTAAATCGTGTTTCTAGAGGGCTTTTGAGATTTGGCGACCGTACTAATATGGAAACAACCCTATTGAACCCGCGTCTTCAGCTACCGCGGCTAACGTCCTGACCACTAGACCACCCGGTCACAACGGTGCCCGTCCCAAATTCTCTGGTATATGCTATCTTTGAAAGGCTAAGCGCCTTTGACCCTCCCATAAGAATCATTTACTGTATTACGATATAGCGAGAGAGATGGCGCTGCTATCTATACAACTAGGGAACAAATAATTTGATTTATTCGTTAGTTGTAGTGAGAAAGTATTAAAGCCCTTATTCCAAATGTTTCGTGGGCCACTAGCTCCTCTTACTCACCACCATATGCTGTAGATATAGCATAACTTTCCCTTTCCTGCCCAACTCCAAACATTAATCTTAGCTTCTAGTGTTTAGTTGAAGTTTCTAAAAAAACCCTGACATCCGCCAAGACCCGCGATCTGGACAAAAGACTAATTATCCTGACATATCAGGCGTAAGCGTGACGTATGGCCACTCTAAATAGGAAAAAAGACCCAAGATTGACCCTTTACAAAACGACGCTACGCTACGCTAAGTTAACAGATTTTTTTTATCCGTTTAAGCTTGGTGTCCCGCTGTCCGTCCCCGTCATTAAGCAAATTGTCCCCGTCAATGCTCAGAATTTTATATGGCTTACCATACACGTACGTCCCGGTTTACAGCGTGGTGTCCCGGTGATATATCTCCCCTCCCGTCGTTAAATTTAAAAAATGCAAAAGAGACACAATTAATAATTGAGCATAATAACATTTGTCCCTAACCGTCCTTTTTACACGGTAGACGGAGACAAAATTCAACAAATCTGCTAAGTTTTATGACGAACTATTTACATACCTAAAAGTATCAGGAACAGAATAATAGCTCCACCAATCAACATCAGCTGAAACCTAACAGCCTCCTCAATGGCCTCCTGAATCCCGCTCATATCGAAAGCATTAGGATCCTGCAATTTCATCGAGATCTTGCTCACTATTGCCTCCTTCATTTTACTAGTAAACTCTTCCCTTTCCTCATCTGTCATAGCGTTATATTTCTCTATGACATCCTTTAGTTTATCTTGGACGCCTTCAGCGTCCTCGTCCTGAGGTACTTGGTCGACCATGTTTTTGAGCATTGACATTACGTCCATGTTTTTGATGGATTCCTGTAGTTTTTCGCCGATGGCGCTAGCGATGTTGATTTTTGGTGCATCTTCGTAATCCATGACTTCGTCGGCCATTGTGCTATTTTGGCGGGAAATTAAAGACAGTTAGCATTTTTTTTTTGGGTGTATTCAGATTTAAGAGATGGTTGGAGCAGTTTTTGAACGGTAGGTTTTTGACTACTGATTAAATGAAATAGCATGTTTAAAAACCCAATATTTAAAAAGCTACAAGTTACAAGGTTTAGGTAAGAGCACTAAATAAACTTTCAAGAGCAGTTATCTGAAAAACTATACAAGATATCGAAAAACTTGACAAAATAAAACTTGTAACAAATTTAATCAAATTTCATTTTGTATAAGTGGTAATGTCGTTAAGAAGAATAGTGTCCGAGATATAATCGAAAAACTGAAAAATGGGACCTTTAAACCCCCCTCTCCCCCCGGCTCAAGGGCTACGGTCGGGGACTTTTGATATGTTCACCTCCTAACTAGTCCAAACAAAGTTACGGAGTCAAAAATTGTGTTCCAAGCATTTTCCTCTATAACTTTTTTTTGAGCATTCGTTGCCTGGCCTAATAGGTTGTAAAATAGTGTTTTGTCCATGCCGGTTTAGCTTGTAAAAACTTGTAGCTTTATAAAATAAGGCCCAGTAGGGCTAAGATGGTCGGATCTTTATCATTTGTCACCATGCCTGTCACGTTCTAACAAGTATGTAAGCGCGAAAGTGACGGGCATAGAGACAAGTGATAAAAATGGAACCATGCTGCCACCGCTTTTATAAACACATATAACCTGTAGGCGCTCTGCCTCTTTCTAACAACCATATATGTTAGACAGAGAGGCAAATAACGCTTGCAGGTTACATGTCAACATGGCCAGGTAATTATTTTGGTAATAATTATTAAGTATTATTAATAGATAGTTATTATTAATCTCACCGGCGTGTAATCGGGTCGACACCTATAGATAAACTAGCCAATTATCGGCACAGTGATTTGTTTGGCACTGCAACTGTCTCCGCCTTTATTACGTGTAATGGCGATATCAAATGTCATGCTCGATAGCGATATCGTTATCGTGTGACAATAGCGTCGTTAGCAGGGATCGGAAACCGGTATTTTTGGTATGGGAACGAAAACGGTATTTTTTCGTACTTTGTTAATTACTTCATTTCTAATTAGGCAATCTAATAATACTAAGTCGTTATCTGAAAACACAACTGAGTCCTACATTTAGAGTATAAAATAAACCGAAATATATGGTTATTTCGATGTTTTTGCAAAAAACCGGTTTCGATCCCTGGTCGTTAGGCTTCACTTTTAATGCTTTCTTATCTTCAATCGACCTCATGATTCCTGTGGTTTCTGGTTTTGCGTTATTGGGCAGCCCATTTGGTCCATTTGGATTTAATGCCCTATATACAATGTGTATAAATTATTAGTACTTTAGTTTTTTAATGTAGCCAGCTGGACTATCATCTTCGACGTCTGTTACACTGCTTTGTAACAGACGTCGAAGATGAGCTGTTATACTGCTTTGTCGATATAGTCTGGTATTTTTTTTAAATCATAATTGAAACATGAAAGCCTTGAATGTTGGTTCTATTTCGTTGTTCATGTGCTCTTTCATGTATGTTCTAATCCTTCTCAACGTAGACTTTAATTTCGATCTCTGTCTTTCATGGACTAAGCTAACTCTTCATGTCATTTGCAATGACAAAGTATGGATATGTCAAATCCGTTAAGTCGTTTGAGTTTATCGCGAACATACAGACATATATAGACGCGGCGGGGGACTTTGTTTTATAAGGTGTAGTGAAAACATGACGTTTATAATGACACTCGTATCACTTTCTTCTATTCTTGTCGGTGCAAAGTTAGCTTAGAAGAACTCTAATTGCTATCAAAAGTCTTATGGCTATGAGCAAACGTAATAACAACTGATATCTGTTATCAAATAGTTGTTTACGTAACCAGCCAACGTGGCCTGTATTATTGATAACAACAATATAATAAAATATTGATGCCGTGTCAAAGAGAAAGAAAGAGCACGCCCAATGGTTGACTTGACTGGTAGAGAATGCCTTAAGGCGATAAATCCGCCATTTGTATTTTTTTGTTAATTTGTGCAATAAAGTTTAAATCATCTTCCTCGCCTTGTCCTGGCATTTTGCAACGGCTCACGGGAGCCTGGGGTCCGCTTGGCAACTAATCCCTAAAATTGACGTAGACACTAGTTTTTACGAAAGCGACTGCCATCTGACCTTCCAACCTTGAGGGTAAACTAGTCCTTCTTGGGATTAGTCCGGTTTCCTCACGATATTTCCTTCACCGAACTGACTGGTAATTATCAAATGATATTTCGTACACAAGTTCCGAAAAACTGATTGGTACGAGCCGGGGTTTGAACCCGCGACCTCCGGATGGCAAGTCACAAGCTCTTACCGCTAGGCCACCAGCGCTCTTTAGCAATAAAGTTTAATAAATCAATAAATGGCTTGTAGTCAAAACACCTTCTCCTACGATCCTGCCTGCATACCCTACACTCCAGTCCTACATATGCAATGTGTAAACACTCACTGCTCGTGCTACTTGCTCCTGACCTGACGTTGCCGGTCCACTGAGGAACGACGCCATACTTGTGGCAGGCTGAGAATTAGGCATGATAATTTTCTATTTTTCCTTGATGACTTTTTATGGTGTTGAGTTGGCTGAACCTTACATCATGGGAGAAAGTAAAGCTCACAGACTCCGTTGGTTGGACCACCTTGAAGGAACGGATGAAGATCGGAACGTGAAAAGAGCGTGTCTGGGCCGCCTAGCAGGAGGACGTCGTATCGGACGCCCCAGGTATCGCTGGAGCGACATGGAGGATCTGCGCGAACTTCAAGTCAACAATTGGCGAGAAGTCGCACAGGACCGAGAAAAGTGGCGCTGTCTTGTGTCGGAGGCCAAGTCTCATTTTGGGTCGCTGAGCCAACGGAGTAAGTAAGTATGGTGTTGAGTGTTGACAAAGAATCGTAAAATGTGGGAGGGATAGTCCTGATCAGATTCCCAGGATACTTACAAACTTTCATAGATTTTTGTTAGGACCATACAAAGTTATCGTCATAACAGAAAATTCTCATGTCCAACCATATTTGTAATTGGCGTCGTTCTACTGTGCGGTCCTTTGAACGCTGCCCGAATAATATAAAAAAAACCTACGCAAACTCATTTTGGCAAAGAGCTGATACTATTCAAACTGCTGGATCGATTTTTATCAATCATAGCTAAGAACCAACGCAAGGAAACTCGCTCTCACGGAAAAAAACGCATCAGAATCGGTCCATCGGTTTGAGAGCTACGATGCCACAGACAGACATTGGCGTCAAACGTATTGGCTCCTCTACACGATGGCCCAGCGTAGGCCAGTCCAAGGGACGCATTTATGCGTTAGAGGGAGCAAGTGATATTACTAACTAATTTCACCGCATAGCTGCGTCCCCTGGCCTACGCTGGGTCATCGTGTAGAGGAGCCCTATAACACCACTTTGTTTGCATCGGGAGTAAAAAAACCGCCTCTGACGTTAACCCAGTGCAGCGTCAGAAGCATGAGCAGGGACATACTGCGTTTCCATCAGAGATGTTCGAGGATGAAGAACCCATAGAAACACTTCATTTACTTATCCTCGCTCAGCCCAGCTCTAGTGGAAACAGCTCCGCGTGCGTTTTTGTACAGACAAAAAACTACCAATGCACCCCGTTTGCTTATTTGAAAAGAGCCCGCTACACACCCTCGCTACGCATCTTCGCACAGCTCAACTACCTCGCACATTTCTGGTGGAATTCTTCACAACGTTCCACATCCTTGCTACGCATCCTTGCACCCAGCTACCTCATCTCTGGCGGAAACGAAGCCGAAACCAGGTATTATCAGTATAAAAACTAGACTTACATATAACAGAGAATATTAGCAGCGCGAACAGTACTCCCAACCACGGCCCGCTGCCCCCCAACACTTTAGGCGTATTCCCACTCAACATATTCCTCAAATTCTCCTTCATTTCCTCCGTCAGCTCCGAATCATTGAGCATATCCAGCAAATTCTTCCTAAGCTCCTGCGGATTTCCATTCTTCAACAATTCGTTGAGCTCTGACTCTTCAAGATTTTCTAGGTTTAAATCATCAGCCATTTTTAAAGGAGGGGTATGTTTTTAGTAAATGCAAGACGACAGAGTAAACAGAT
Organism: Cydia pomonella; assembly: GCF_033807575.1. Lineage (NCBI taxonomy): Eukaryota > Metazoa > Arthropoda > Insecta > Lepidoptera > Tortricidae > Cydia > Cydia pomonella. The sequence goes on from NC_084728.1 coordinate 7,552,004, forward strand.
ATGGCGATATCGGCGAGTTATCTATAGCTTAAAATGTAACGTGGAGCCACGTAAGCGGGTTAAGGTATGAGAGATAGCGATTTTGAAACAGCCTTGGACTTCTTATGATCTTCCCTCATGTCAGCCGTGTGAAGCTCGATACTTGTTTTTGGCAGAATTGTGCTTAACTGCGCGGTAGCCATAGAAAAAAGAGTGAAAGTGAAACAGTAAATTGCCATGTATACACATTATTACGTATAGTTTGACGACCGGTCTGGCCTAGTTGGTAGTGACACTAGTGACCCTGCCTATGAATCCGATGGTCGTGGGTTCGAATACCGGTAAGGGCATTTATTTGTGTGATGAGCACAGATATTTGTTCCTGAATCATGAATGTTTTCAATGTATTTTAAGTATTTGTTTATTATATCTTTGTACCCACAATACAAGCTTTCTTGGCTTGACTTTGTCAATTTGTGTAATAATGTCCTATAATATTTCTTTATTTATTTTATTACAATGACGCTTCATCTTATAAATTGGTCCATCACTTTGATAGTAATTATTAAGTAAAGTTGCCACAAGTGTTTACTGTTTAATTTGTAAAGAGCCATGAATAAGCGAATATTATACTTCATCATTACATTATCCATATTAACATACTAGGTTTTTAATATGCCAATACAATTAACACGGTGATTGTGACAGTCGATTCGTCCCGATGCAGTATGTTTTGAGGGTTCCCTAGTCAACTAGTTTCGCCATGTCCGTCTGTCCGTCCGTCTGCAGCTTTGCTCCATGATAGTTAGTGTTAGAAAGCTGCAATTTGGCATGAATACATGCATGATGCATGGCGACAGAACGGTAAAATATAAACTAAGTACAAATAAAAAGTTTTTTTACGATACCACCCATACAAAAGTATTATTTTTTTGCAATGGTGTGGAGTATCGTTGGATAGGTCTTTCAAAACGAATAACGGTCTCCAACAACCATTTTTTCATAAAGTAAATATTTTCAGAAATAATCGCTCCGAAAGAAAATAAATTTGTGCACCCCCATTTAGCTTTTGAACCGTGGGTCACAAAAAATATGAAAAAATAAATAAAAGCTTAGGTAATAAATACCATTAGAACTATAGCGAATATGATCAGTCCAGCCGTTTTTGAGATATTGCAAAAAGTCTTCTCTCCTTAGTTAAAAATACGTACAAAGCGCTGCGAAGGTATTCCCTCATGCTTGTAATTTACATTATGATACATAATAATAGCCCCCGTTTAGCCTATTCTGACAAAAAGGTAGATGCGGAACCCTACACTGAGCATAGCCCGTCTTGGCCAGTTTTGTATGACATAGGAGACACACGGGCAGACGTAAGCAATTACTATCGCCCATGGACACCTGCAACGCCAGAGGGGTTGTAAGTGCGTTTTACTGTCTTAAGATGGGAATATGCTCTTTTCTTAAAGCTTTGAAGGTATTGTTCTGTTCAAAAAACCATTGCTTTGAAGAGTTGGTTTTGGTAATAAATACCAGAACACATATTTAAAACAATTTTATTCTCTACTATCTTTTATTTTATTTATTTAGGCATATCTTCAAGAACGCACAAGTGCCGGGCAACGCACTTACAACCCCTCTGGTGTTGCAGGTGTCCATGGCAAGCGGTAATCCCTTACCATCAGGTGATTCGTCTGCCTCCACTATCCAAAAAAAAAACCTGTCACCCACCTATCCAAAGATGTCCTGATGGAGATGCACAGCAAACGGAAAAAGGGTTGCTCTAAATGTACTTGGCACCGTAGCGTGGAGCAAGATTTGGGTGTATTGTGGATGGAGTGGGAGGAGCTTAAGTTACGTAAAAAAATCTAGAACAATGTTTGTGATTGTAATAGAACTGTACCACATACTGTATTTGCCCAATAAACCACAAATAAAGGTGACATTAGGATGCTATCATGTTTGTACAATACAAATACAATGATTACTTAAAGCCACGGATAGACTAGGAATAATTGTCCCACAACATCATATGTAGGGTGCGCTATGTCACCCGACATTGCTGGTGACATCTGTCATGGGACAATTGTCCCTAGTCTATCCATGGCTTAACTTAAGGCGGCCAACTGTTCCAGTTTCTGAACAGTCCCAGATTTTATGCTTCAGTCCCGCATTTAAATGTTTATAAAAAATGTCCCATAAATAGCCTAAAGGGCCTGAAGGCACCTGAAGGCTGAGGGAATCTGTGCAACATTCCATCCAATACTAATAAAAAAATAATAAAACATTTATTTGTAAGTTAAAATAAATACATGTTTGCATTGAATATGCTTCTACTGCAGTGGTGGAATAATATATTATTGCATAGGGTCAAGGCGGAAAAAGTAGCACAGCTTGAACAGTGAGTCAGTCGCCGAAGTATGGCCTCTCTAGTGTTGAAATTAGGTAGAGTGAGCCACTGTACCCATCTTTTTTCTACCGAGCCACTGTTCCCTCTTTGACCTTATGCATATTGTTGACACATCATTGACATCTCATCCATAGAAGAATAATGTAAGTATATAATTTTTTTTGTGAAGTTAGTGAAGAAATTGTGTGCATAAGAATGTAATGCAATTTAATAAATTACAAGGCGTAAAGTATGACAAACAAATCGATTAACACATAAATGTCGCCTTAATCCATGCGTGACTAAAAAACATTTTTTTTACGCATGAGCATAGAAATGTCGAACGCAAACGCTAATATTTAATACAATTGATATGCCTTGCGAGCAAATTAAAAATTACCACCTACATTCCGATAATCTCGATTTCTCATATAATTATGTCTATAAATAGCTAAAGGAGTATACAATAAATATTCTTACCTGTTAAACTGATCACAACAAGCCCAGGAATGATGAAAACTGAGTTAGAAAATGCATGCTCCAACGGGCCATCTTGGCCCCCACTTAAGTCCACCATTTTGCTTAATACTGAGATATTTCCCTCTAATACTGTGACGGTACGCCGGATAAACTAGTTAAGATTATAGGGAAAGCATATTTTTCACTGCCACTGCCGTTTTATAAGAAAACACGAATAAAATCTGTGTCGCGAAAGTTCGCTTCTTTCCGATGGTGTCAACAATGTGTGTGACAGTTGTAGTGATGTGGTTAGTTGATTCTCATTCCGGTTTTTCGGCGAACACCGGTTTTGGTTTAAGGTAAACGATTATTTAATTTTATTCTCAAAGTCATGGTAATCCAATTAATCGAGATTTCACTTTGAACTTACTATGCTTTATATTAAAAACGTGAGCGGGTTATTAAAGGAGTATCACCGCAATCTTCCGCCGGATTGCAGTACTAGCATTGCTAGAAAATAGCGTTTCCTGCATTTCACACGATTTTTTCGCAAGGGCGTAGCCAGCAAGTGAACTGGGTATGTATTATTTGAGCTCCCCCCCCTCCCTGCTCCTACCTTGTTCCTTCGATTAACCTCCTGACTGGGCCTGAAAAATTTGCTATATTAAATTGAACTTTGTCAAATTTACAATCAGTCAAAACTTAATTGTGGCTAAATATGTACGTTGTGTAGGACGCTAGTCTTCAGGTGTTATCGCGTCTAGGTGTAATATTTCGCTAAGACCCGAGGAGCAGTGACGTAGCGTTTTTTGTTTTAGCCGTGGCGAACTCGTATCTATAGGCCCTTTTCTTTCATGTGTCCGCCGCAATGGGCCGCTTTGGCCTACGGCCTTGCTACGCTACTGCTACTGCAGAACTTAACAGTCACACGATTTTTTGTTCTCTATGTGAGAAGGGTTTATTTGCTCCTACTGCTCTGTATCATTTTATGAAATAATCAATGAAACAAGATACTATAAACGTAAGTTTTATTATTAAAAATACACAATATGTATTCTTTTGGCCTTAACATTACATTAGTGTAAACAATAGGTACTTAATATAATATTCTACTAACGAGACAAGGCGATACAACAGTTTATTAACGGGCACATTATATACAACTATTAATAAAATATTTTGTAAATAATCAGGAGTAAAAATAGTACATAATTCATTATCATTTTAAGATTTCATGGAATGTTGACCCTTAAAAGCTACAATGTCATTCGTAAACTAATAAAATGTATATAAACGGACCTAAATTATATTATTTATTTACATCTGGTTACAAGCGATGATATAATTTCCCTCCAATAAAATTCAGTCATGTTTGGACGTTTTTAAATATATAATATACATTTTGAAGTCCCTCAACTTTGAAAAGAATTATCACAGAATAATTTGAGGCGATCTTCAAATTTATTCGAACTGGGTAATTTTGAAACTTACCATCGATTTACAATACTGAATTCACAGCTAAATCAATTTCTACCAAAATATATTTTAGTTAAAAAATTATTGGTGAAACCTCACACGTTACGAATCGGGAGTAAAATGTTAATAATTATTTGTATAATTAACTACTCGAAAAAGTTATCGTAATGTAAGGCACTTTTGGAATGACATTGAGCGTATATATCCGCGTATA